>NW_027616833.1:0-182426 GCF_964187855.1 Myxine glutinosa | reverse complement strand
GAATGGAAAGCCATTCACAGATGGCGAGTATGCCAAAACATTCATGCTTGATGTGGCCAATGAACTGTTTGATGACTTCCCAAATAAAGACAAGATAATCAAACGAATAAAAGACATGCCCCTGTCAGCAAGAACTGTGCACGATCGTAGCATCATGATGGCAAATCAAGTCGAGGAAACACAAATTAAGGACATAAACGCCGGGACATACTTTTCTCTCGCGTTAGATGAGTCAACAGACGTTAGCCATCTATCTCAGTGCAGTATAATTGCCAGGTATGCTGCAGGTGACACACTGCGTGAGGAAAGCTTGGCTGTTTTGCCAATTAAAGGGACAACAAGAGGAGAGGATTTATTCACGTCTTTCATGGAGTTTGCTAAAGAAAAAAAACTACCGATGGATAAACTTATTTCTGTCTGTACTGATGGTGCACCCTGTATGTTGGGGAAGAACAAAGGATTTGTAGCGCTTCTCCGTGAACATGAAAAGAGAGCCATCCTAAGTTTTCATTGCATCCTGCACCAGGAGGCGCTTTGCGCTCAGACGTGTGGCCAGGAGCTTGGTGAGGTGATGTCGCTGGTCATTCGAGTGGTCAACTTTATTGTTGCCCGAGCTTTAAATGATCGCCAGTTTAAAGCTCTGTTAGAAGAAGTTGGGAATCATTATCCCGGTCTGCTTTTACACAGCAACGTGCGTTGGTTGTCAAGGGGGAAGGTGCTCAGCCGTTTTGCAGCTTGCCTGAGTGAAATCCGGACTTTTCTTGAAATGAAAGGCGTCAAGCATCCTGAGCTAGACAACACTGACTGGCTCCTGCAGTTTCACTATCTCGTGGACATAACTGGCCATCTGAACCAGCTCAATGTGAAAATGCAAGGTATTGGAAATACAATCTCATCCCTTCAACAAGCAGTGTTTGCATTTGAAAGCAAGCTGGAAGTCTTTCTCAGGGACATTGAAACAGGTCGTCTTCTGCACTTTGAAAGACTGCAACAATTTAGAGATGCATGCTTAGCAAGTGACTCCACTCAACATCTGGATCTCCAGCAGCTAGCTGGCTTTACGTCCAATCTCCTGCAGTCATTCAAAGCACGTTTTGGAGAATTTCGTGCGCGCACTGGGCTTTTCAAGTTCATCACTCATCCACATGAGTGTGCAGTGGACAAAATCGACCTGACATGCATCCCCGGGGTCTCTATCGGAGACTTTGAGCTGGAAGTTGCTGACCTGAAGGCATCAGACATGTGGATGAGTACGTTCAAGTCACTTAATGGAGAGTTGGAAAGTCTTGCGCGACAGCGAGCAGAGCTGGCGAGGGAACACAAGTGGACAGAAATGAAAAATCTTCAACCTGAAGACCAGCTGATTCTTAAAACTTGGAACGAGCTTCCTGTGACATACCACACAATGCAGCGTGTGAGTATTGCCGTATTGACCATGTTTGGCTCTACATATGCATGTGAGCAGTCATTCTCACATATGAGGAACATTAAGACCAACCTACGCTCACATTTAACTGATGGAAGCCTCAACGCCTGCATGAAGCTCAACCTCACCACGTATGAACCAGACTACAAGGCCATCAGCAAAACCATGCAGCACCAGAAGTCGCATTAAAAGTAAGACATATTTAATTTATTATACGTTAAAAATACTATATGGCTCTCAATGAAATATATTTAGAAATATTTGGCTTTTATGGCTCTCCCAGTCAAAAAGGTTCCTGACCCCTGCTCTAGGCCCTATTGCCGGTCGGTGAGACGCGAGGCTGTGTTTGCCGGGTTTTCGCCTTGACCCCAAAGCGTGGATCGGAGCGCACGCTTGGAGCCGGACCTCGACGCCTACCATCTGCCTGGACCCTCCTCTGCCGTCCCAAACCATCCCTGCCTTTCCATCCTTTTGTGTACATGAGTTTGTTCTGTGTGTCTTGTCCCTGGGAATAAGTTAAGCTTGTATAGTTAAGCTAGAAATTGCACTGTGTCCTTCTGGTCCGTCCATCTTTCTGTCTTTATTTTCGTATCCTTCCTTCTCCTTGGTTTCTTTGGTCTTGTAAATAGTAGAAATAAATCATATTTGTATTTCCTACCTTGGTTCTTCTTCTTCTTCTTTCCTTTACATCCGTGTCGTCCTTGTCTTTTCCCAATTGAATACCTGTGGCACGATTTGGCCAACGTTTCGGAATCGGGTTGCTAAATTTCGGAAATGCTAATGACTCGAACTTTGGGTTGCTAAAAACCGCTCGGCAACTAGACCATCTAAAACCGGGGTTCGAGCGGGAGTCCCTCCCTTGCTTCATGGTCAGGAGTGGCACTCAGGTCCTTGGGACATTTTGTAGACCAAATACCCTGGCTGCTCCCAACCGGAAGGAGCGTTGGGACCCCCAGGACTCACTTCGGTCAGTTGCGGACAAGGGGATTAATCCCCCCTTCTTAAGGGGGAAAGGCCGACGTAGAGATCCGTAACAATATATATGTATATATATATATATATATATATATATATATATATATATATATATATATATATATATATACTAGCAGAAGTACCCGGCATTGCCGGGCGGGGGAGGGGAGGGGAGGGGAACGGGGGGGAGGGGAGAGGAGGGGAACGGGGGGGAGGGGAGAAGAGTGGGAGGGGGAGAGGGGAGAAGAGGGGGGGATGGGAGGGGGTGGGAGGTGGGAGGGGGGAGAGGGGGGGAGGGGCCGGAGGGGGGAGGAGAGGGAAGAGGGGGGGATGGGGAGGGGGAGGGGGGGACCTGGCAGAAGTACCCGGCATTGCTGGGCAGGGGGGAGGGGAGGGGAGGGGAGGGGAACGGGGGGGGAGGGGAGAAGAGGGGGGGAGGGGAGAAGGGTGGGGGAGGGGAGGGGGAAAAGGGAGGGGGAGGGGAGAAGGGGAGGGGGTAGGGGGAAGGGGGAGGGGGAGGGGGGAAGGGGGAGGGGAGGGGGAGGGGGAGGGGGAGGGGGGAGGGGGGAGGGGGGAGGGGGAGGTGGGAAGGAGGGGGGAGGGGGGAAAGGGAGGGGGAGGGGGGAAAGGGAGGGGGAGGGGGAGGGGGGAAAGGGAGGGGGAGGGGGAGGGGGGAAAGGGAGGGGGCGGGGGAAAAGGGAGGGGGAGGGGGAGAAGGGGAGGGGAGTGGAGAAGGGGATGGCCAGTCAACAATGACGTTGCAGTTCTCATGGTCGGAGAGCAGCACAACAATCGGACATAGTCCTGCATATTCGCAACAGCACGAAGCGGCTTTTGGAGACTCACCGATCCTGTGACGTCCTCCAGTACCGGCGTTGCCGGGCGGGGGAAGGGAGACCCGTACATTCCCAACCCGTACATTCGCCCTCTCGACTGAAGCTCACTCGGACAAAAGCCTCGCACAAATTACACCGTGAAGGCCCAATGGTCATGTCTATGCCACAAATCACGGGCGCACTGAATTGAAAATATATAGAACGCTCATACTCCGTGAAAAGTGAAGCCGCCGTGTCGCCATCTTGGTCAGCACAACTCGGCCAACTCGCTTCGCGGATCTCGTTTTGATGCGGCAATAAACTGCTCCAATCGGTTACGGAAGGGTTGTGGAAAGACGTTTCACAGCTGTTTCAAAGACATTTAATTCATATCGCACAAAATCGATACAAAACACGATCGCATAAAAGGTGAAAAAACGTGTGACCTGTGACGGGATGGAACATCACGTGATCGCTCTGAGCGAAACGGCTCGACCAACTCGCTTCACGGATCTCGTTTTGTGCGGCAATAGAATGCTCCAATCGGTTACAGAAGGGTTGTGGAAAGACGTTTCACAGCTGTTTCAAAGACATTTACTTCATATCACACAAAATCGATACAAAACACGATTGCATAAAAGGTGAAAAAATGTGTGACGTGTGACGGGATGGAACATCACGTGATCGCTCTGAGCGAATCAGCGAGCTGCTCTGGAACCGGCTGAGATTAGCGGGTACTTCGCTGAAATGCGCTGAGGTAAATATGAATAAAAAATATGGATCGTCAAATATTTTGAGTTCGGCCATGTTCGTCCCAGGCTCAATGGCTATGTCTATGCCAAATATCAAGCACGTAAGCCTCTCCGTTTAGGAGTCTATCGGTAACATTACACACACACACACACACACACACACACACACACACACACACACACACAAACTGTGTTTTATATATATAGATATTGTTGTAGGTGACGGGTCGCGCCTCCCGGCACGGCCGTCCCACGGGTGCAACGCCGGCTGGTTCGACACAGATCTCGGGTTACGCGCCTCTATCGCGATACCAAATTACACCTGTGCCTTGCCAGTTGGGGAGACACCCGTCGCTACAGGTTGGGTTTTTGTCAGAGACCGAGCGAAGTCTGCCGCAACCTGTAGCCAGCTTGGTTTTAATTACAAATCGAGCGGATTGCTCTTCAATGCGACACAGATGAATGCAGTGCGGCAACTTCCATACGAATCAACCAGATTTAATGGGGGAACATTAGGGTACACAAAACAAGCAAGGCGTTCACGATAACATTATAATTCAACTATGAGTAATAACCCGCTCTTATCTAGGGAGCTACGATTAAGGGTTTCACGGGGTGACCCTAACGAGATAAACCTTAGGCCTGGACAACATTCATACAAGACAGGGGGTACTTGGTGGTGTTGATGGACGAGAGGTGAAGATGTGAAAAGGGCGAATGCAGCTCGTAACAAGCCGATGTCGCCGGATTCGAAGGCCCCGCTTGGGCCTGCAGTCTGCCAAATGGTGGCCCGCCCTCTTATCGGCCACGCATCAAGCGTCGCGAAATGGCGGCCACCCGCTCTCCTTATCGGCCACGCGATCAGCACGATTGTCGAACTCCCTTCTTCCGAGAGAGAGAGAACTCCGTTATTCTCACTCGCCTTGGTGGTTCTCGTTCTTCCGGTTGCACTCGCTTTCAACCCAACCGTTCAGCAAACACATGCACAGCTCACTCCAAGCGCCCCGTCGAACCGCCGCGTGCTTTTCAGCTGCGCGCGCAACGTCACCAAATGGCGCACACAACGTCACCCAATGGCGCCCGCGATAACCCGCCGACTCCTCCACGCGGCAGCTCAATGCTCTTTTATCGACGTGTTAACATCCACCGTCGTCCGTCGATGTTCAACGCCTCGTTCGACCACGCTATCGATGCGCGCTCGCTCCCGTTCACTCGGGCTGCAACTGCGCGAGAAGCAGCTGCTGCGCGGTCCGTTCGTTCAACACGCGCTAATGGCGCGTCTGGTTCCCTCTCTCCGCTCGATGTTCAACACCGTGTACAGTAGCGCCATCGATGCCCGGCGCTTTTCCGTTTCTCCCGCTCAACCACGCGCGGAGAGAGCTCTCCGGCGGGAACCCGCCGCGAAGGCCTGTCCACACGCCATCCGCGCATGCGTATTTTTCCACCTCCTCCCTCGCCCGTGCTCAGCGACTACCCGGAAGCGCCGCTTCCGGTTTTCGACGGCGCTTGTCGTTTTTCTAGCAAAATCGCGCTTTCTCACGTCAATCCATTGCCTCGATCATGGCATTGCAAACGAGGCCGGTCTTAATGGAACTTGCACCTTGTTTGATTGTCAAGATGTAATTAAAAGGGAACCGTCTCTTGTACACCACCAATGCACCACACAAAACAGCCTGCTACACCTTCCGACACAAAACTACCATCCCAGTACAGACGATCTATGGTAAACATACATCTAAGAGGGGACCTGAACTAATTCTATATTTAATAAACCACTAAGGGCCATTTCCGCAACACTACCCCCACCTTTCTCCCGAGGCTCTCCCGAGCCTCCACTAGGGGCAGCCCGCGGGAATGGCCCTGTCTAACGTACAGCACAAATCTCCCATTTACTCTAACCCACAACATTGCAAGCACTTAACTCCAAGAAGCAAAGTATCAGTAAGATTGGCATGTCCCTATCCTAGCGTGTCGGATCACTAATCTAACAAACACATCCACACTCTATGCACAATACTTAACATTCTAATTATGCATTTGCGCAGGAGGGCATTCAATGTTACTTTCAACACCAATATTCACATCGGAGCAAGACATTCAGAGTTTCAAAGCTTCTTGACGTGTTTGCTCCTTCACGCCTCCTCCCGGCAGTGTTGTGTCTTCACCCCAGAGGGGTTTCCTTACTTCGTGGCCTTATTGGCCTCTCACCAGGTGAGTTCAGTCGGCCCAGTGGCCTAATCTCACAAAGAGTCCTTCGGCCCACTGAGCCCACAAGACGGCATGAATCTTCGGCTGCAACAGCCCGCAAAAGCACTTTGGCCTCCATGGCCCACAAAAATGCTTCGGCCCACATGGCACACAAAAATGATCCGGCCACATGGCCTACAAAATGCTCCGGTCACATGGCCCACAACCGAGCAGCAGCAGGCAACAAGCCCTGCCTTGGACAGCAGGTGGCACAGTTCTATCGATGGTAAGCAAATGCAGTCTGGAGGCATTCTTGAGGGTGCAAGTGGGGGTGATGACCTCAGCCCAGGCAAAATGAAGAGTACCCTTAACCTTCCTTGCCTGACTTATCTTGGTACGACTTGTTTTAGTATGGTCTTTTTAAAAAGTCCTTTCACTTTTTAGCTGACAGGATGGTGTGCTTCTTAATCAATTGTTATCTGTGTGCTCATGACACACTGGTGGCTTCTCTGGCACTTGGAGAGGGCGACCGAACCTGGCCCTTGTTCACAACTTTCCCATCAACACGACTCGTACCAGGTGTCACACATGAATGGTGCGGAGGAGAGTTCATCGAACCTAACCTTTTACTTGAAGCTCTAACCAATGGCACAAACCCTGCCATTGCCACAATGATCCTAATGACCCATTTTTTCCAACCTGGCACACTGTTCCATTCTTTTAAACCTGGGCAAGGCCCTTATTTGTCTCTTTTTCTTCACTTGGTGGTGCCAGGCATAACTCATTGGCTGGGGAGTGTGACTACAACTAGGCCTCTTTGCCTGCTTCCAATAGGTGGTGGGGGACACCCAGCGACCTCGGGGTTCACCTGAGCGCGCCTCTGGCGCTCCTAAATAAGGGGTGGCTCTCTAGCCCCCACACTGTGCTCTCCAAGCACTCTAACCGGGTGGCTCTCTAGCCCCCGCACTGTGCTCTCTTAGCACTCTAAACCCTACTGTCTGGTGTCCCCTCCCGACTCACCAACTTCCAATACCATGTCACACTCCCAGCCAGTACCACCATACCTTGGCTGCACCTACCCCTAGCAGTCCGCCTGCACAATGGAACAGCAGCCAGAATCCACGTCAAATCCACTAAGTCCCCCTAACCTACACTCACTTGGTTAGGAGACTCCTACCAACAGGGTACATTGTTCGCACTCACTCTCCTCATTCACACAATCACGCCATTCATCCCAAACACCTTCGTCATTCATTCCACAGTGCCACACACCCAGTCCACAACACCATCCAACACCTTCCACTTTTTGCAGGGGTGTTTAACGCCCTGTCTGTCATGTCCCCACTATTTCTCTCACTTTTTTTTTTTTTTTTTTTTTTTTAATAGTCACGCACATCCACTTGTGCCACTCTTGTCTCTTCTGTCAGTCTCTCAATTTGCAATCTCTCTCGATATTATTTTCAGTCAAGAATTCCTTTTTTTTTTTTTTTTTTTCTTTCCAATCTGGCCTGCTTCTGTGGCTCATTGGAAAGGGAGTGAGGGAAGGAATCCCTCATTACCCCTTACATGGCCCCGCCGCCTTTCCGCCACGGCTCATAAGGGTTACGTCTCAATTGGGGTCGTGGTCCACCCCCTCCTTTTCTCCAGGGTTCGCGGAAGTCAGGTAGACCCCACTTGGGGGAGCGGCCTCCCCCTCTTCTCTTTAATTCCCTGAAGACAGGTAAATCCCATTTAGCTAGCCGAACCCCTCGTGTCCTCAGAGAGGTCCGATGACCAAGGGACACCTGGCGGTGTCATTGCTGGGCCCCTCTTGTTCGAAAATGGGTCCAGGGAGTATGTGACGCATGCCAACGCCGCCTGCTACGCATCTGCGCTCTACCTCGAAGTTCCTGTGAAGCTGAGGGAGAAATTACAATCCCCTTTCTAAAGCCTGCTCCTGGATGCAGCACCTCTAATTCTGTAAGAACCCCTGCGGAGCTGTCCATCATGGTTTCTGTCCCCTGTGTCAAGTCCTGTCCTGGTGGAATTTCTATTTCCCCTTGCACCTCGAACCTATTTCCTACGTCACCACTCATTCCATGCTCCGCACTCACACACGTTTCGGCCTTGACAGCACACCCCGGTGCTGTAAACTGGACTATGGGCTCACAGCATTCATCCACAGGCATTCCATCCACACATTCAGGTGTCACGCATACGTGCACCCCATCGGACAGAGTCTCTTGATTAACATCAAATCCAATTGCGAACTTAAGCTCATCGTCCGCACCATGTATGCAGATGCCCACGTACCTGCTTCGTTCCAAAGTCACATCGGTCCGGTCGCTCATCATTGGTTCGCCACACTCCTCTGGGCCTGTCAGCTTCACTTGCTGGACCTGCTCAAAATGTGTTTCATGAGTCAACAACCCCGTATACTCCCTCCATGTCTCCATCACCAGGGTTTGCTCCAATTGTTGTTTCATTCGACGAGTGATGCCAATCAAGTCCTGCTGCTGCACCACTAACATTCCTCCCTGTGATGACGTCACACATCCCACATTATTGTGCTGCCCTACTTCCTGGCTCCATTTTCTTTCCCAGTTGAGTCGTTCTTCCTCTCTGAGCCTTTTTAGTTGTCCGTTACCTTTCCGGAGTCTTTCCATCTCTGCGGACTCCACCCTTGCTTTCTCCTTTAATTGGTCAATTTCCGATTCATATTCCTCTTGTTTCTTATGCCACCGTCCCTCTTGTGCTTCATTCTCCAATCTCGTCGTTTCTCTCAATTGATTGATTTCCTTTTCCTGCTTCATTCGTTGTTCTTTCATTACACGTTCATCCATCTCATTCTTTGACCTTGCTTTGGCTTCTGCCTGTTCGATCTGCACAGTGTAGTTCCTTTTTAGTTGATCAATTTCAAATTCATATTCTTTTTGTTTCGTATCCCATCGTCTCTTTTGTGCTTCATTCTCCAATCTCGTCGTTTCTCTCAATTGATTGATTTCCTTTTCCTGCTTCATTCGTTGTTCTTTCATTACCCTTTCATCCATGTCATTCTTTAACCTGGCTTTGGCTTCTATCTGCTCAACCTGCACAGTGTAGTTCCTTAACGTTTCCTTCTCCGTCCTCTCTTTTTCCTCACTTATCTCCTCTACTCTTTCGCATGCTTCCTCTCTCCTTTTGTCCATCCTCTTCCCGTATTCCTTGCTACTTTCCATTTGACGTGCCAGTTCATTTCCTCTGTACTCTGATTCCCGAAACTGGCTTGATTTCTCAGACAATTCTTCCTTCAGTTGTTCCAATTCCAAATCGTGTTCCTCTCTTTCCTTTTCCAAGTTCTCCCGATCCCGGGAGTTTCTGCTTTGTTCTTTCTCTATTCTCTTGTTCAGTTTGCTCTTCTCTTGTTCCATGTATTCCTCCCCTCTTTTTGTCTTCTGTTCTAGGCTTTCTCTTGTCTGATCACCGGATCTTACCTTTTCCTTCAGTTGTTCCAACTCATGGGTACTCCCCTCTACTTTCCTCTTTTCTCCCTGTAGTACCTGGACTTTTTCCACCAATTGATTCCCTATGCCTTCCAATTCGAGAATCCGTGCTCGTTCCCATCTGGAATCTGTGTTGTCTCGCAATGCGCCGGCCAAGGCCATTTCCGTCCAGTGAATTCGTTCCTGTGCATCGACCAATTGTTGTGACTCCCTTTGCTCCTCATTTTCCTGAACCTCACTTGCCTGCTGTAGTGCCTCATGCAATTTCGTGTGTAACTCCCCAATATAATCCTCCTTACACTCCACCTGCTCCCAGGCATCCTCCAATCGTGCATGAAGCTCGTTAATGTACGCATTGTCGTCCTGCTTATTTTGCCATGACGCATGCTGTGACCACGTGGTTTGGATCGGTGGGTGGGAGCGTTTTCTTCGTGATGTGCGGCTCGTTGCACTCTTAATACCGATTCTCTCCCACCTCGTGTCACGCTGCTGAGCCGCGCAGCCATTTTGCGACTCCATCTTCCTTTATAAATTACGAAGTTTGACACCCAATCCACTCAAAATAAAAATGAAACCAAATTTGGAATTTGCGAGCGACGTGTTTTTTTTTTTTTTTTCTTTCTTTACGCGCCTCTCACAATCGATGTTCGGGGTGCGAAATGCACCCCAGGTCCAAATCCCACTCCTGACACCAGTGTTGTAGGTGACGGGTCGCGCCTCCCGGCACGGCCGTCCCACGGGTGCAACGCCGGCTGGTTCGACACAGATCTCGGGTTACGCGCCTCTATCGCGATACCAAATTACACCTGTGCCTTGCCAGTTGGGGAGACACCCGTCGCTACAGGTTGGGTTTTTGTCAGAGACCGAGCGAAGTCTGCCGCAACCTGTAGCCAGCTTGGTTTTAATTACAAATCGAGCGGATTGCTCTTCAATGCGACACAGATGAATGCAGTGCGGCAACTTCCATACGAATCAACCAGATTTAATGGGGGAACATTAGGGTACACAAAACAAGCAAGGCGTTCACGATAACATTATAATTGAACTATGAGTAATAACCCGCTCTTATCTAGGGAGCTACGATTAAGGGTTTCGCGGGGTGACCCTAACGAGATAAACCTTAGGCCTGGACAACATTCATACAAGACAGGGGGTACTTGGTGGTGTTGATGGACGAGAGGTGAAGATGTGAAAAGGGCGAATGCAGCTCGTAACAAGTTGATGTCGCCGGATTCGAAGGCCCCACTTGGGCCTGCAGTCTGCCAAATGGCGGCCCGCCCTCTTATCGGCCACGCATCAAGCGTCGCGAAATGGCGGCCACCCGCTCTCCTTATCGGCCACGCGATCAGCATGATTGTCGAACTCCCTTCTTCCGAGAGAGAGAGAACTCCGTTATTCTCACTCGCCTTGGTGGTTCTCGTTCTTCCGGTTGCACTCGCTTTCAACCCAACCGTTCAGCAAACACATGCACAGCTCACTCCAAGCGCCCCGTCGAGCCGCCGCGTGCTTTTCAGCTGCGCGCGCAACGTCACCAAATGGCGCACGCAACGTCACCCAATGGCGCCCGCGATAACCCGCCGACTCCTCCACGCGGCAGCTCAATGCTCTTTTATCGACGTGTTAACATCCACCGTCGTCCTTCGATGTTCAACGCCTCGTTCGACCACGCTATCGATGCGCGCTCGCTCCCGTTCACTCGGGCTGCAACTGCGCGAGAAGCAGCTGCTGCGCGGTCCGTTCGTTCAACACGCGCTAATGGCGCGTCTGGTTCCCTCTCTCCGCTCGATGTTCAACACCGTGTACAGTAGCGCCATCGATGCCCGGCGCTTTTCCGTTTCTCCCGCTCAACCACGCGCGGAGAGAGCTCTCCGGCGGGAACCCGCCGCGAAGGCCTGTCCACACGCCATCCGCGCATGCGTATTTTTCCACCTCCTCCCTCGCCCGTGCTCAGCGACTACCCGGAAGCGCCGCTTCCGGTTTTCGACGGCGCTTGTCGTTTTTCTAGCAAAATCGCGCTTTCTTACGTCAATCCATTGCCTCGATCATGGCATTGCAAACGAGGCCGGTCTTAATGGAACTTGCACCTTGTTTGATTGTCAAGATGTAATTAAAAGGGAACCGTCTCTTGTACACCACCAATGCACCACACAAAACAGCCTGCTACACCTTCCGACACAAAACTACCATCCCAGTACAGACGATCTATGGTAAACATACATCTAAGAGGGGACCTGAACTAATTCTATATTTAATAAACCACTAAGGGCCATTTCCGCAACAATATATATATATATATATATATATATATATATATATATATATATATATATACACACTGAAACGCAAAAGAAACTTACCACCTTTGAAACCTTTAAATATCAACAATAACACTGCGTGTAGTAAATGTGTGAACTTATTTGTGGACAATAGTGTCCTCACTGTCAGACAAAACGGTCACGGATGGTCACTTGAACATTCAATGGTCACTTCATAGCACAGCTGTTGATCAGCCGTTTTGACTGTCACGGATTAGCCAAGGGGTACGGGATGATTTTAATGAGCTGCACGTGATGTCTTGATATTGGCTTTAAAAAGGCCAGTGCAAAATGGGCATTTCAATCAACATGCCACGATTGTCAAGGGATCAACGGCAGCGTGCCCTGGGCATGCTGCAAGGCGGACTGAGCTACCGTGAGGTGGCACATCGCCTTGGCTGTTCACACCAGACGATATCGGCCCTGGTGGACAGAGACACCCTCCACTACTCTGAGATGACAGACCTCGATCAGGGAGGCCAAGAGTCACCACTGCAAGGCAGGACAGGCAGATGGTCCGAAGTCACCTGCGGGATCGATTCCGTCCAGCATCCCGCACTGCGGCAGAAACTCCGGGGCGTGCAAACCCACGGATCTCCAATGATACTGCACGAAGACGACTGCATGACGATAGTCTGACTGCCAGAAGACCATACAGAGGCCCCGTGATGACGGCTGCCCATCGCCGCAACCGACAGAGATGGTGCCAGCAGCATCAGCGGTGGACCTTGGCGCAGTGGAATGAGGTCGCTTTCAGCGATGAGTCAAGGTTCTGTGTGGACAGTCCTGATGGGCGTGAGCGTGTCTGGAGAAGAACTGGCGAGCGATATGCCGATTGTTGCGTGCGTCCAGCCAACAGGTGGGGTGGCCCAAGTGTGATGGTGTGGGCCGCCATATCAGGCCGGTACAGGACGCCACTGGTGGTTGTGGATGGGAATCTTAACGCCCAGCGGTATGTGGATAACATCCTGCGACCTCATCTGCTGCCATTCCTGCTAGACCACCCAGAACTGAGAACCTTTCAGCATGACAACGCTCGTCCCCATGCTGCTCGCTTTACCACTGCATTTCTCCAAGGCGAGAACATCAACACCATGCAGTGGCCTGCACTCTCCCCTGACCTGAATCCCATAGAGCACCTGTGGGATGAGCTTGGGAGACGCGTAGTTGGCAGGGCCAGGACACGGGCAGAGCTGCTTCAGACATTGAGGACTGAGTGGGACAGAATCCAGCAGCAATCCATCCAAAGACTGGTAGGCAGTACACGCCGACGATGCACTGCCTGTATCCAAAACAATGGTGGCCACACATGCTATTGAAAGGGGACTGACATTGCACCCTGTGCTGTTCTGTACTGTAGAACAAACTGATGAGATGGTGTATCTTGGTCAAAAACTTGACATGTCATCAATAAAATGCCAATGTTTCAATTGGCAATTGTTGGTTTGTTTTATTTTGAACTGTTACAATTTTATTACATTTCAAACAAGTGGTAAGTTTCTTTTGCGTTTCAGCCAGACCATAGTCATGCAGTCGTCTTCGTGCAGTATCATTGGAGATCCGTGGGTTAGCACGCCCCGGAGTTTCTGCCGCAGTGCGGGATGCTGGACGGAATCGATCCCGCAGGTGACTTCGGACCATCTGCCTGTCCTGCCTTGCAGTGGTGAATCTTGGCCTCCCTGATCGAGGTCTGTCATCTGCAGAGTTGTGGAGGGTGTCTCTGTCCACCAGGGCCGATATCATCTGGTGTGAACAGCCAAGGCGACGTGCCACCTCACGTTAGCTCAGTCCGCCTTGCAGCATGCCCAGGGCACGCTGCCGTTGATCCCTTGACAATCGTGGCATGTTGATTGAAATGCCCATTTTGCACTGGCCTTTTTAAAGCCAATATCAAGACATCACGTGCAGCTCATTAAAATCATCCCGTACCCCTTGGCTAATCACTGACAGTCAAAACGGCTGTTCAACAGCTGTGCTATGAAGTGACCATTTTAGGTTCAAGTGACCATCCGTGACCGTTTTGTCTGACAGTGAGGACACTATTGTCCACAAATAAGTTCACACATTTACTACACGCAGTGTTATTGTTGATATTTAAAGGTTTCAAAGGTGGTAAGTTTCTTTTGCGTTTCAGTATATATATATACATATATATATATATATATATATATATATATATATATATATATATATATATATATACTATATACTATATACTATATACTATATACTATATATACTATATACTATATACTATATAATTATAAAATTGAAATCTTGCGTGTTTGTGTGTAACATTCGATCAGTCCGGGGGCGTGGCTTACCCCTTTGAGAGAGTAGTAATATCCACCATTTTATTAACTCGCATAGCTTTGAGGCCTGTTTTGTAGGCCCGTGGTGTCTTGCTCTCTCTCTCAGTTTTATTTCAAATCAAATTCGATATATCATTTCATTTTTCACAGTCGCTAACATAGTTTTAGACTCGGTTGAAAAAAAACGGGAAGAAAATCCGATGAAAGTTTCCGTTTATAGAACGAAATGAATTCTGAAAGGCTTGTATCTTCAAAGCCATTGAGTCTGTTTCACGCCTTTATCTTCAATCTTAGTTGCCATCTGATTTCATTTTTATCGATGGTTTTAGACTCGGTAAAAGAAATAATTGAGAACATTCACGCACACACGGGAAATTGCAGAGATATATTTTAAAAATCGCGCCACGTTGATATACGAAAATACACCGCCTAAAATAACAGGCATACAGTAGATATCTTCGTCATTTCATTCAACATTATTACCCGGAAGTAAAATATGTTTCAGGAAATTACCGAGAGATATTTCTTCGATTTTTTAAATTATTTATATGCGCATACACTTTAAATAGGTTTATTTGAAATCTTTAATTTCACAATGTAATTTATTTGTCATTTGATGATCGGCAAAACGATAGCACAAACACAATACTATTTGCAGGAAGAATGTCGTATCAACCCTCCGACGGCGCTACGGACGCGGACAACGAATCACACCTCACGTCTATGGACGCGAATAGCAACATCCGCACGAATCAGTCATCAATGATTTTCATTGACGCGCCTGGAGGCACAGGGAAGACGTTTCTTATTAACCTGATTCTCTCTAAAGTGAGAGCGAGTGGAGAAGTTGCCCTTGCGGTGGCCTCATCTGGCATAGCTGCTACCCTCATGCCTGGTGGAAGAACAGCGCACTCAAGGTTCCAAATCCCTCTGACACCGAGGGAAGATGGCGTATGCAACATCGATAAAAATTCCACTATCGCAGACCTCTTTCGAAGTACAAAACTCATCGTGTGGGATGAGTGTCCTATGATCAGGAGAGAGAGTTTCGAGGCTGTGGATCGCACGTTGCGTGATGTATGTGACAAAGACGAGCCTTTTGGAGGGATCTTGACGATATGCTGTGGTGATTTCCGTCAACGTGATCGGAGATAAGGGCCGAAATCACGTGTCACAGGTAAGTGATTTAGAACGCTGGAGAGGTGAGCCTTATGGCTTGCTGGCCCAAATAATCTCCCTGATGATGTCCAGCATTCGCTTTAGTTATATTCTCAAATCTATTCAAACTGACATTGACCCAACGGGTCATGGGTCGTCTAGGGGTAGCATCATCATCATCACCATTGGCTGAGGGGTAGCATCATTGGCTGAGGCGTAGCATCATTGGCTGAGGGGTAGCATCATTGGCTGAGGGGTAGCATCATTGGCTGAGGGGTAGCATCATTGGCTGAGGGGTAGCATCATTGGCTGAGGGGTAGCATCATTGGCTGAGGGGTAGCATCATTGGCTGAGGGGTAGCATCATTGGCTGAGGTGTAGCATCATTGGCTGAGGGGTAGCATCATTGGCTGAGGGGTAGCATCATTGGCTGAGGGGTAGCATCATTGGCTGAGGGGTAGCATCATTGGCTGAGGGGTGGCATCAATGGCTGAGGGGTAGCATCATTGGCTGAAGGGTAGCATCATTGGCTGAGGGGTAGCATCATTGGCTGAGGGGTAGCATCATTGGCTGAGGTGTAGCATCATTGGCTGAGGGGTGACATCATTGGCTGAGGGGCGACATCATTAGCTGAGGGGTGGCTGAGGGGTCACATCATTGGCTGAGGGGTAGCATCATTGGCTGAGGTGTAGCATCATTGGCTGAGGGGTCACATCATTGGCTGAGGGGTGGCATCATTGGCTGAGGTGTAGCATCATTGGCTGAGGGGTCACATCATTGGCTGAGGGGTAGCATCATTGGCTGAGGGGTAGCATCATTGGCTGAGGGGTAACATCATTGGCTGAGGGGTCACATCATTGGCTGAGGGGTAGCATCATTGGCTGAGGGGTGGCATCATTGGCTGAGGTGTAGCATCATTGGCTGAGGGGTCACATCATTGGCTGAGGGGTAGCATCATTGGCTGAGGGGTCACATCATTGGCTGCGGGGTGGCATCATTGGCTGAGGGGTAGCATCATTGGCTGAGGGGCGGCATCATTGGCTGAGGGGTCACATCATTGGCTGCGGGGTCTTCTCCTCACTGCTCATTACTAAAAACTGCTCTTCTATGTGAGGATTGATAAATAAAAGCAATTAGAACCAGTAAATTTAGTTTTATATGGCATTTTGCCTCTCTATTAGAAAGTGTGAGAAAATTATATATCTTCGCCATAGGTTGACCTTTGACCCCCACTGTAACCATGGTAACCCCTTAATTATATATAATAACATTGACCCAACGGGTCATGGGTCGTCTAGTATATATATATACATACACACTGCTGCCGCTCGCATGTACCATCAGGAAATTATACGTACCTGGCATCTCTCATCCATGGATACTTCTCCTTTTTATATATGTCTGTGAGTCCAATTTGCATTCAGGAACAGAACAATTATGGTTAAATATCTTGCAAATGCCACTCTTTCGTCTAAATGCTGAAAATTATGTGAAAACCTATTTTATTTAGATTTTGTACGAGCAACGACAGGTTAAAAGAGCCCGTCGAGCAGAACCAAGTCACTCTAAACTCGCACCGTGTATGTGTGAAAGGCCTCGTTAGCATTCATGTCATTTTGAAAGTCACATATTAGGGATGCAGTCCTGTTAGTGTCCATTCAGATCCACAAACGACCTTACCTTTTCTGATGTGGGCCCTGGTGCATCCCTCATCTCCACATTGTCGTCATTAAGGCCTAGCAAACCACATTCCATTTGGTGACCCCCAAAGCTCACATTGTCTGTCCCTATCATGCACTTTGATGGTCTCTGGTGTATCTTTGATGGTCTATTACCTCTGGTGTATTTGGCTGCTCTGTCCACAACCCCTCGTCGGATGTGCATGGGATGTGCATCTGAGGGTTGCGATATGGAGCGGCAGAGAGTGGAGTCATCAGCAAAGAGATAGAGAGGATTTTCAAGAGAGTCAGAGAGAACATTGATAAAGACTAGAACAAGTCAGGAGACGACGATGGTTCACGAGCGAGCGGTATTCAATGACAAAGGACGGACTATAACCGAAACAGGCCCAGACAGGCCAGGCCCGGAAATGTCAAAACGAAGGTTACTGACCTTGAAATGAGATAGAAAATAATGTATAATCAGTTATGAGGTTAGTTAGCTACACAATACCGAAAATTCGGTGAAAAATGAAATGAAAAGAATAAAAATCGAGCTCCATGGGGCTAGACACATGACATTGGCCTAACCAAATATCGAAACCCCTGTCAGATTCCACCAAACCCCTCGGAGAAGATGTAGCTTGAACTCGATTACCCCCTGAAAATACATCTTTTTCGGGCGTGGCTCCGCCCACAATGGGCGCAATACGCCCACTCTAGGCAGGACACAACGAGATCATGATATCAACATCCCACCCAAGTTTCATCAAGATCGGATGATATCATCGGGTAGTTATGCTGCGAACAGACAGACACACACAGACAGACGCACACACATGACGAATATAGTGGTCACTTGATAACTCGTGAACCAAAAAGCACATGGCCCAGGACACTGCCTTGGGGAACTCCAGCCTGAACAGGAAGGGGAGATGAGAGAAACCCATTCAGGGCCACACGTTGACTACGACCAGAGAGGAAGTCCGCCAGCCATGCGTGGAGATTTCCATGGATACCATAGGAGGAGAGTTTGGTGAGCAGAGCTGGGTGCCAGACCGTATCGAAGGCACGTGATATGTCGAGGGAGACAGCTCTAATTTCCTGTTTGGCATTGAGGACCTCCATCCATTGTTGAGAAAGCAGAAGCAGCATGTCCAGAGCAGAGTGACATGGTCTGAATCCAAATTGATGATCCGACATAAAACTATTGGAGAAGAGGAAGGATTAAAATATCCGAAGTGATGATGGATTCCATGACCTTGCTGATGATTGGGAGCAGGATGATTGGTCTGTAGTTGTGACCATTGAGAGGTATCTGTTATAAGCAATAAGGAAATTTCCTGCATCCCAAGCGAACACTTTAGATTCTCAGGTGTCCGCATGCCGATGAACAGGTAAATATTTTGGGCATGCACCAATAAATTGTTCCTTCACAAACCAAATGTCTGGTCAGTCTTTGACAGTTGAACCAACTTCTGCAACTAATTTCTAACTCGGGCTATAAATTGCTCATGGCTCTTCCCTAACTCAGACATGACACTCCTGAATGTGATCCTATATCCATCCTCAGTGAAATCTTCCTGCTTCAAGAGTGCTCCTTTTAACTGCTGGTAATCAACAGCTGACAGGTCTGACAGCCGAGAATACCCAGCGCATGCTTTGCCGGTTAACAATGCACTGCGTGATGTAGCCCATCCTGCCCTGTCCCAAACAATTTCAGCCTCAATCCTGTTATCCTCCATTTCAGCATCAAGCCTGTTATCCTCCATTTCAGCATCAAGCCTGTTATCCTCCATTTCAGCATCAAGCCTGTTATCCTCCATTTCAGCATCGAGCCTGTTATCCTCCATTTCAGCATCGAGCCTGTTATCCTCCATTTCAGCATCGAGCCTGTTATCCTCCATTTCAGCATCAAGCCTGTTATCCTCCATTTCAGCATCAATCCTGTTATCCTCCATTTCAGCATCGAGCCTGTTATCCTCCATTTCAGCATCAAGCCTGTTATCCTCCATTTCAGCATCAATCCTGTTATCCTCCATTTCAGCATCAAGCCTGTTATCCTCCATTTCAGCATCAATCCTGTTATCCTCCATTTCAGCATCAAGCCTGTTATCCTCCATTTCAGCATCGAGCCTGTTATCCTCCATTTCAGCATCGAGCCTGTTATCCTCCATTTCAGCATCGAGCCTGTTATCCTCCATTTCAGCATCAAGCCTGTTATCCTCCATTTCAGCATCAATCCTGTTATCCTCCATTTCAGCATCGAGCCTGTTATCCTCCATTTCAGCATCGAGCCTGTTATCCTCCATTTCAGCATCGAGCCTGTTATCCTCCGTTTCAGCATCGAGCCTGTTATCCTCCATTTCAGCATCGAGCCTGTTATCCTCCGTTTCAGCATCGAGCCTGTTATCCTCCATTTCAGCATCAAGCCTGTTATCCTCCATTTTAACATCGAGCCTGTTATCCTCCATTTCAGCATCAAGCCTGTTATCCTCCATTTCAGCATCGAGCCTGTTATCCTCCATTTTAGCATCGAGCCTGTTATCCTCCATTTCAGCATCAAGCATGTTATCCTCCATTTCAGCATCGAGCCTGTTATCCTCCATTTCAGCATCGAGCCTGTTATCCTCCATTTCAGCATCGAGCCTGTTATCCTCCATTTCAGCATCGAGCCTGTTATCCTCCATTTCAGCATCAAGCCTGTTATCCTCCATTACAGCATCAATCCTGTTATCCTCCATTTCAGCATCAAGCCTGTTATCCTCCATTTCAGCATCGAGCCTGTTATCCTCCATTTCAGCATCGAGCCTGTTATCCTCCATTTCAGCATCGAGCCTGTTATCCTCCATTTCAGCATCAAGCCTGTTATCCTCCATTTCAGCATCAAGCCTGTTATCCTCCATTTCAGCATCAAGCCTGTTATCCTCCATTTCAGCATCAAGGCTGTTTTCCTCCATTTCAGCATCAAGCCTGTTATCCTTCATTTCAGCATCAAGGCTGTTATCCTTCATTTCAGCATCAAGGCTGTTGTCCTCCATTTTTAGCATCGAGCCTGTTATCCTCCATTTCAGCATCAAGCCTGTTATCCTCCATTTCAGCATCAAGCCTGTTATCCTCCATTTTTAGCATCGAGCCTGTTATCCTCCATTTCAGCATCAAGCCTGTTATCCTCCATTTCAGCATCGGAGCCTGTTATCCTACATTTCAGCATCAAGCCTGTTAACCTCCATTTCAGCATCGAGCCTGTTATCCTCCATTTCAGCATCAAGCCTTTATCCTCCATTTCAGCATCGAGCCTGTTATCCTCCATTTCAGCATCGAGCCTGTTATCCTCCATTTCAGCATCGAGCCTGTTATCCTCCATTTCAGCATCAAGCCTGTTATCCTCCATTTCAGCATCAAGCCTGTTATCCTTCATTTCAGCATCAAGGCTGTTATCCTCCATTTCAGCATCAAGCCTGTTATCCTCCATTTTTAGCATCGAGCATGTTATCCTCCATTTCAGCATCGAGCCTGTTATCCTCCATTTCAGCATCGAGCCTGTTATCCTGCATTTCAGCATCAAGCCTGTTATCCTCCATTTCAGCATCGAGCCTGTTATCCTCCATTTCACCATCGAGCCTGTTATCCTCCATTTCAGCATCAAGCCTGTTATCCTCCATTTCAGCATCAAGCCTGTTATCCTCCATTTCAGCATCAAGCCTGTTATCCTCCATTTCAGCATCAAGCCTGTTATCCTTCATTTCAGCATCGAGCCTGTTATCCTCCATTTCAGCATCGAGCCTGTTATCCTCCATTTCACCATCGAGCCTGTTATCCTCCATTTCAGCATCGAGCCTGTTATCCTCCATTTCACCATCGAGCCTGTTATCCTCCATTTCAGCATCAAGCCTGTTATCCTCCATTTCAGCATCAAGCCTGTTATCCTCCATTTCAGCATCAAGCCTGTTATCCTTCATTTCAGCATCAAGCCTGTTATCCTCCATTTCAGCATCGAGCCTGTTATCCTCCATTTCAGCATCAAGCCTGTTATCCTCCATTTCAGCATCAAGCCTGTTATCCTCCATTTCAGCATCAAGCCTGTTATCCTCCATTTCAGCATCAAGCCTGTTATCCTCCATTTCAGCATCAAGCCTGTTATCCTCCATTTCAGCATCAAGCCTGTTATCCTCCATTTCAGCATCAAGCCTGTTATCCTCCATTTCACCATCGAGCCTGTTATCCTCCATTTCAGCATCAAGCCTGTTATCCTCCATTTTAGCATCAAGCCTGTTATCCTCCATTTCAGCATCGAGCCTGTTATCCTCCATTTCAGCATCAAGCCTGTTATCCTCCATTTCAGCATCGAGCCTGTTATCCTCCATTTCAGCATCAAGCCTGTTATCCACTATTTCAGCATCAAGCCTGTTATCCTCCATTTCAGCATCAAGGCTGTTATCCTCCATTTCAGCATCAAGGCTGTTATCTTCCATTTCAGCATCAAGGCTGTTATCTTCCATTTCAGCATCAAGCCTGTTATCCTCCATTTCAGCATCAAGCCTGTTATCCTCCATTTCAGCATCAAGACTGTTATCCTCCATTTCAGCATCAATCCTGTTATCCTCCATTTCAGCATCGAGCCTGTTATCCTCCATTTTAGCATTGAGCCTGTTATCCTCCATTTCAGCATCAAGTCTGTTATCCTCCATTTTAGCATCAAGCCTGTTATCCTCCATTTTAGCATCGAGCCTGTTATCCTCCATTTCAGCATCAAGCCTGTTATCCTCCATTTCAGCATCAAGCCTGTTATCCTCCATTTCAGCATCGAGCCTGTTATCCTCCATTTTAGCATCGAGCCTGTTATCCTCCTTTTTAGCATCAAGCCTGTTATCCTCCATTTTAGCATCGAGCCTGTTATCCTCCATTTCAGCATCAAGTCTGTTATCCTCCATTTTAGCATCAAGCCTGTTATCCTCCATTTTAGCATCGAGCCTGTTATCCTCCATTTCAGCATCAAGCCTGTTATCCTCCATTTCAGCATCAAGCCTGTTATCCTCCATTTCAGCATCGAGCCTGTTATCCTCCATTTTAGCATCGAGCCTGTTATCCTCCTTTTTAGCATCAAGCCTGTTATCCTCCATTTTAGCATCGAGCCTGTTATCCTCCATTTCAGCATCAAGCATGTTATCCTCCATTTCAGCATCAATCCTGTTATCCTCCATTTCAGCATCAAGCCTGTTATCCTCCATTTCAGCATCGAGCCTGTTATCCTCCATTTCAGCATCGAGCCTGTTAGCCTCCATTTCAGCATCGAGGCTGTTATCCTCCATTTCAGCATCGAGCCTGTTATCCTCCATTTCAGCATCGAGCCTGTTATCCTCCATTTCAGCATCGAGCCTGTTATCCTCCATTTCAGCATCAAGCCTGTTATCCTCCATTTCAGCATCGAGCCTGTTATCCTCCATTTCAGCATCGAGCCTGTTATCCTCCATTTCAGCATCGAGCCTGTTATCCTCCATTTCAGCATCGAGCCTGTTAGCCTCCATTTCAGCATCGAACCTGTTAGCCTCCATTTCAGCATCGAGCCTGTTATCCTCCATTTCAGCATCGAGCCTGTTATCCTCCATTTCAGCATCAAGCCTGTTATCCTCCATTTCAGCATCAAGCCTGTTATCCTCCATTTCAGCATCAAGCCTGTTATCCTCCATTTCAGCATCGAGCCTGTTATCCTCCATTTCAGCATCGAGCCTGTTATCCTCCATTTCAGCATCGAGCCTGTTATCCTCCATTTCAGCATCAAGCCTGTTATCCTCCATTTCAGCATCGAGCCTGTTATCCTCCATTTCAGCATCGAGCCTGTTATCCTCCATTTCAGCATCGAGCCTGTTATCCTCCATTTCAGCATCAAGCCTGTTATCCTCCATTTCAGCATCGAGCCTGTTATCCTCCATTTCAGCATCGAGCCTGTTATCCTCCATTTCAGCATCAAGCCTGTTATCCTCCATTTCAGCATCGAGCCTGTTATCCTACATTTCAGCATCAAGCCTGTTATCCTCCATTTCAGCATCGAGCCTGTTATCCTCCATTTCACCATCGAGCCTGTTGTCCTCCATTTCACCATCGAGCCTGTTATCCTCCATTTCAGCATCGAGCCTGTTATCCTCCATTTCACCATCGAGCCTGTTATCCTCCATTTCAGCATCAAGCCTGTTATCCTCCATTTCACCATCGAGCCTGTTATCCTCCATTTCACCATCGAGCCTGTTATCCTCCATTTCAGCATCGAGCCTGTTATCCTCCATTTCAGCATCGAGCCTGTTATCCTCCATTTCAGCATCGAGCCTGTTATCCTCCATTTCAGCATCAAGCATGTTATCCTCCATTTCAGCATCGAGCCTGTTATCCTCCATTTCAGCATCGAGCCTGTTATCCTCCATTTCAGCATCGAGCCTGTTATCCTCCATTTCAGCATCGAGCCTGTTATCCTCCATTTCAGCATCGAGCCTGTTATCCTCCATTTCAGCATCGAGCCTGTTATCCTCCATTTCAGCATCGAGCCTGTTATCCTCCATTTCAGCATCAAGCATGTTATCCTCCATTTCAGCATCGAGCCTGTTATCCTCCATTTCACCATCAAGCATGTTATCCTCCATTTCAGCATCGAGCCTGTTATCCTCCATTTCAGCATCGAGCCTGTTATCCTCCATTTCAGCATCGAGCCTGTTATCCTCCATTTCAGCATCGAGCCTGTTATCCTCCATTTCAGCATCAAGCCTGTTATCCTCCATTTCAGCATCAAGCCTGTTATCCTCCATTTCACCATCGAGCCTGTTATCCTCCATTTCAGCATCAAGCCTGTTATCCTCCATTTCAGCATCAAGCCTGTTATCCTCCATTTCCGCACGTAGGGCAATGATAATGACGGTGTTGGCCTTTTCTGCTCTAAAAGACATTGTTCCAGATCCAGGTAGATATAACGAGTTAATACTCATTTTCACATTCATTGCAGTGCGAGCTGCTGGCACGAAGTATGGAGCCAGGTTTTCAAGTTGTCATGATGTGTTCGTGTTCTATTCCTTCGTCTTAACGTTAAATAGAATCCAACAATACAGCATTCATGGCTCATGGAAGAGGTGAACATCTTGGGGTCCTGCAGGGCACCAGGCATACGAAGATGAGGAGATGCACCACTGAAAAAGATTGTGAGACGGGGCAACTTTCTTTTTTCTTTTTTTTTGTATACAAGATCGAGGCTCGTGATAGAGCTAACACTAATCACACAAACCTTCCTCCTCCTCGATATTACGAAAGCATTAAACAAAGCTGTCCTTCGTCCTTTTCCACATTACTAAAGCATTAAACAAGGCTGTCCTTCGTCCTTCTCCATATTACTAAAGCATTAAACAAAGCTGTCCTTCCTCCTTCTCCACATTACTAAAGCATTAAACAAGGCTGTCCTTCGTCCTTCTCCATATTACTAAAGCATTAAACAAAGCTGTCCTTCCTCCTTCTCCACATTACTAAAGCATTAAACAAGGCTGTCCTTCGTCCTTCTCCACATTACTAAAGCATTAAACAAAGCTGTCCTTCGTCCTTCTCCACATTACTAAAGCATTAAACAAAGCTGTCCTTCGTCCTTTTCCACATTACTAAAGCATTAAACAAGGCTGTTCTTCGTCCTTCTCCATATTACTAAAGCATTAAACAAGGCTGTCCTTCGTCCTTCTCCATATTACTAAAGCATTAAACAAAGCTGTCCTTCCTCCTTCTCCACATTACTAAAGCATTAAACAAGGCTGTCCTTCGTCCTTCTCCACATTACTAAAGCATTAAACAAAGCTGTCCTTCGTCCTTCTCCACATTACTAAAGCATTAAACAAAGCTGTCCTTCGTCCTTTTCCACATTACTAAAGCATTAAACAAGGCTGTTCTTCGTCCTTCTCCATATTACTAAAGCATTAAACAAGGCTGTCCTTCGTCCTTCTCCACATTACTAAAGCATTAAACAAGGCTGTCCTTCGTCCTTCTCCACATTACTAAAGCATTAAACAAGGCTGTCCTTCGTCCTTCTCCACATTACTAAAGCATTAAACAAGGCTGTCCTTCGTCCTTCTCCATATCACTAAAGCATTAAACAAGGCTGTCCTTCGTCCTTCTCCACATTACTAAAGCATTAAACAAGGCTGTCATTCCCCTTCTCCATATTACGAAAGCATTAAACAAAGCTGTCCTTCGTCCTTCTCCATATTACTAAAGCATTAAACAAGGCTGTCCTTCCTCTTTCTCCATATTACTAAAGCATTAAACAAGGCTGTCCTTCCCCTTCTCCATATTACGAAAGCATTAAACAAAGCTGTCCTTCGTCCTTCTCCATATTACTAAAGCATTAAACAAAGCTGTCCTTCGTCCTTCTCCACATTACTAAAGCATTAACCAAGGCTGTCCTTCGTCCTTCTCCACATTACTAAAGCATTAACCAAGGCTGTCCTTCGTCCTTCTCCACATTACTAAAGCATTAAACAAAGCTGTCCTTCGTCCTTCTCCATATTACTAAAGCATTAAACAAAGCTGTCCTTCGTCCTTCTCCATATTACTAAAGCATTAAACAAAGCTGTCCTTCGTCCTTCTCCACATTACTAAAGCATTAAACAAGGCTGTCCTTCGTCCTTCTCCACATTACTAAAGCATTAACCAAGGCTGTCCTTCGTCCTTCTCCACATTACTAAAGCATTAAACAAAGCTGTCCTTCGTCCTTCTCCACATTACTAAAGCATTAAACAAGGCTGTCCTTCGTCCTTCTCCATATTACTAAAGCATTAAACAAGGCTGTCCTTCCTCCTTCTCCACATTACTAAAGCATTAACCAAGGCTGTCCTTCGTCCTTCTCCACATTACTAAAGCATTAAACAAAGCTGTCCTTCGTCCTTCTCCACATTACTAAAGCATTAAACAAGGCTGTCCTTCGTCCTTCTCCATATTACTAAAGCATTAAACAAAGCTGTCCTTCGTCCTTCTCCATATTACTAAAGCATTAAACAAAGCTGTCCTTCGTCCTTCTCCACATTACTAAAGCATTAAACAAGGCTGTCCTTCCTCCTTCTCCACATTACTAAAGCATTAAACAAGGCTGTCCTTCCCCCTTCTCCATATTACTAAAGCATTAACCAAGGCTGTCCTTCGTCCTTCTCCATATTACTAAAGCATTAAACAAAGCTGTCCTTCCTCCTTCTCCACATTACTAAAGCATTAAACAAAGCTGTCCTTCGTCCTTCTCCACATTACTAAAGCATTAAACAAAGCTGTCCTTCCTCCTTCTCCACATTACTAAAGCATTAAACAAAGCTGTCCTTCCTCCTTCTCCATATTACTAAAGCATTAAACAAGGCTGTCCTTCGTCCTTCTCCACATTACTAAAGCATTAAACAAAGCTGTCCTTCCTCCTTCTCCATATTACTAAAGCATTAAACAAGGCTGTCCTTCGTCCTTCTCCACATTACTAAAGCATTAAACAAAGCTGTCCTTCCTCCTTCTCCACATTACTAAAGCATTAAACAAGGCTGTCCTTCGTCCTTCTCCACATTACTAAAGCATTAAACAAGGCTGTCCTTCGTCCTTCTCCACATTACTAAAGCATTAAACAAGGCTGTCCTTCCTCCTTCTCCATATTACTAAAGCATTAAACAAAGCTGTCCTTCGTCCTTCTCCACATTACTAAAGCATTAAACAAAGCTGTCCTTCGTCCTTCTCCATATTACTAAAGCATTAAACAAGGCTGTCCTTCGTCCTTCTCCACATTACTAAAGCATTAAACAAGGCTGTCCTTCGTCCTTCTCCACATTACTAAAGCATTAAACAAAGCTGTCCTTCGTCCTTCTCCATATTACTAAAGCATTAAACAAAGCTGTCCTTCGTCCTTCTCCACATTACTAAAGCATTAAACAAAGCTGTCCTTCGTCCTTCTCCATATTACTAAAGCATTAAACAAAGCTGTCCTTCGTCCTTCTCCACATTACTAAAGCATTAAACAAAGCTGTCCTTCGTCCTTCTCCATATCACTAAAGCATTAAACAAGGCTGTCCTTCGTCCTTCTCCATATCACTAAAGCATTAAACAAGGCTGTCCTTCGTCCTTCTCCACATTACTAAAGCATTAAACAAGGCTGTCCTTCGTCCTTCTCCATATTACTAAAGCATTAAACAAAGCTGTCCTTCGTCCTTCTCCATATCACTAAAGCATTAAACAAGGCTGTCCTTCGTCCTTCTCCATATCACTAAAGCATTAAACAAGGCTGTCCTTCGTCCTTCTCCACATTACTAAAGCATTAAACAAGGCTGTCCTTCGTCCTTCTCCATATTACTAAAGCATTAAACAAAGCTGTCCTTCGTCCTTCTCCATATCACTAAAGCATTAAACAAGGCTGTCCTTCGTCCTTCTCCATATCACTAAAGCATTAAACAAGGCTGTCCTTCGTCCTTCTCCACATTACTAAAGCATTAAACAAGGCTGTCCTTCGTCCTTCTCCACATTACTAAAGCATTAAACAAAGCTGTCCTTCGTCCTTCTCCATAATACTAAAGCATTAAACAAGGCTGTCCTTCGTCCTTCTCCATATCACTAAAGCATTAAACAAGGCTGTCCTTCGTCCTTCTCCACATTACTAAAGCATTAAACAAGGCTGTCCTTCGTCCTTCTCCATATCACTAAAGCATTAAACAAGGCTGTCCTTCGTCCTTCTCCATATCACTAAAGCATTAAACAAAGCTGTCCTTCGTCCTTCTCCACATTACTAAAGCATTAACCAAGGCTGTCCTTCGTCCTTCTCCACATTACTAAAGCATTAAACAAAGCTGTCCTTCGTCCTTCTCCATATTACTAAAGCATTAAACAAAGCTGTCCTTCGTCCTTATCCATATTACTAAAGCATTAAACAAAGCTGTCCTTCGTCCTTCTCCACATTACTAAAGCATTAAACAAGGCTGTCCTTCGTCCTTCTCCACATTACTAAAGCATTAACCAAGGCTGTCCTTCGTCCTTCTCCACATTACTAAAGCATTAAACAAAGCTGTCCTTCGTCCTTCTCCACATTACTAAAGCATTAAACAAGGCTGTCCTTCGTCCTTCTCCATATTACTAAAGCATTAAACAAGGCTGTCCTTCCTCCTTCTCCACATTACTAAAGCATTAACCAAGGCTGTCCTTCGTCCTTCTCCACATTACTAAAGCATTAAACAAAGCTGTCCTTCGTCCTTCTCCACATTACTAAAGCATTAAACAAGGCTGTCCTTCGTCCTTCTCCATATTACTAAAGCATTAAACAAAGCTGTCCTTCGTCCTTCTCCATATTACTAAAGCATTAAACAAAGCTGTCCTTCGTCCTTCTCCACATTACTAAAGCATTAAACAAGGCTGTCCTTCCTCCTTCTCCACATTACTAAAGCATTAAACAAGGCTGTCCTTCCCCCTTCTCCATATTACTAAAGCATTAACCAAGGCTGTCCTTCGTCCTTCTCCATATTACTAAAGCATTAAACAAAGCTGTCCTTCCTCCTTCTCCACATTACTAAAGCATTAAACAAAGCTGTCCTTCGTCCTTCTCCACATTACTAAAGCATTAAACAAGGCTGTCCTTCCTCCTTCTCCATATTACTAAAGCATTAAACAAGGCTGTCCTTCGTCCTTCTCCACATTACTAAAGCATTAAACAAAGCTGTCCTTCCTCCTTCTCCATATTACTAAAGCATTAAACAAGGCTGTCCTTCGTCCTTCTCCACATTACTAAAGCATTAAACAAAGCTGTCCTTCCTCCTTCTCCACATTACTAAAGCATTAAACAAGGCTGTCCTTCGTCCTTCTCCACATTACTAAAGCATTAAACAAGGCTGTCCTTCGTCCTTCTCCACATTACTAAAGCATTAAACAAGGCTGTCCTTCCTCCTTCTCCATATTACTAAAGCATTAAACAAAGCTGTCCTTCGTCCTTCTCCACATTACTAAAGCATTAAACAAAGCTGTCCTTCGTCCTTCTCCATATTACTAAAGCATTAAACAAGGCTGTCCTTCGTCCTTCTCCACATTACTAAAGCATTAAACAAGGCTGTCCTTCGTCCTTCTCCACATTACTAAAGCATTAAACAAAGCTGTCCTTCGTCCTTCTCCATATTACTAAAGCATTAAACAAAGCTGTCCTTCGTCCTTCTCCACATTACTAAAGCATTAAACAAAGCTGTCCTTCGTCCTTCTCCATATTACTAAAGCATTAAACAA
Organism: Myxine glutinosa; assembly: GCF_964187855.1. Classification (NCBI taxonomy): domain Eukaryota; kingdom Metazoa; phylum Chordata; class Myxini; order Myxiniformes; family Myxinidae; genus Myxine; species Myxine glutinosa. The sequence continues at coordinate 153,122 of NW_027616833.1, read as the reverse complement.
AGCTGTCCTTCGTCCTTCTCCACATTACTAAAGCATTAAACAAAGCTGTCCTTCGTCCTTCTCCATATCACTAAAGCATTAAACAAGGCTGTCCTTCGTCCTTCTCCATATCACTAAAGCATTAAACAAGGCTGTCCTTCGTCCTTCTCCACATTACTAAAGCATTAAACAAGGCTGTCCTTCGTCCTTCTCCATATTACTAAAGCATTAAACAAGGCTGTCCTTCGTCCTTCTCCATATTACTAAAGCATTAAACAAAGCTGTCCTTCGTCCTTCTCCATATCACTAAAGCATTAAACAAGGCTGTCCTTCGTCCTTCTCCATATCACTAAAGCATTAAACAAGGCTGTCCTTCGTCCTTCTCCACATTACTAAAGCATTAAACAAGGCTGTCCTTCGTCCTTCTCCATATTACTAAAGCATTAAACAAAGCTGTCCTTCGTCCTTCTCCATATCACTAAAGCATTAAACAAGGCTGTCCTTCGTCCTTCTCCATATCACTAAAGCATTAAACAAGGCTGTCCTTCGTCCTTCTCCACATTACTAAAGCATTAAACAAGGCTGTCCTTCGTCCTTCTCCACATTACTAAAGCATTAAACAAAGCTGTCCTTCGTCCTTCTCCATATCACTAAAGCATTAAACAAGGCTGTCCTTCGTCCTTCTCCATATCACTAAAGCATTAAACAAGGCTGTCCTTCGTCCTTCTCCACATTACTAAAGCATTAAACAAGGCTGTCCTTCGTCCTTCTCCACATTACTAAAGCATTAAACAAGGCTGTCCTTCGTCCTTCTCCATATCACTAAAGCATTAAACAAGGCTGTCCTTCGTCCTTCTCCACATTACTAAAGCATTAAACAAAGCTGTCCTTCGTCCTTCTCCACATTACTAAAGCATTAAACAAAGCTGTCCTTCGTCCTTCTCCATATTACTAAAGCATTAAACAAAGCTGTCCTTCGTCCTTCTCCACATTACTAAAGCATTAAACAAGGCTGTCCTTCGTCCTTCTCCATATCACTAAAGCATTAAACAAGGCTGTCCTTCGTCCTTCTCCATATCACTAAAGCATTAAACAAGGCTGTCCTTCGTCCTTCTCCATATCACTAAAGCATTAAACAAAGCTGTCCTTCGTCCTTCTCCATATCACTAAAGCATTAAACAAGGCTGTCCTTCGTCCTTCTCCACATTACTAAAGCATTAAACAAAGCTGTCCTTCCTCCTTCTCCACATTACTAAAGCATTAAACAAAGCTGTCCTTCGTCCTTCTCCATATTACTAAAGCATTAAACAAGGCTGTCCTTCGTCCTTCTCCACATTACTAAAGCATTAAACAAGGCTGTCCTTCGTCCTTCTCCACATTACTAAAGCATTAAACAAGGCTGTCCTTCGTCCTTCTCCATATCACTAAAGCATTAAACAAGGCTGTCCTTCGTCCTTCTCCACATTACTAAAGCATTAAACAAGGCTGTCCTTCGTCCTTCTCCACATTACTAAAGCATTAAACAAGGCTGTCCTTCGTCCTTCTCCACATTACTAAAGCATTAAACAAAGCTGTCCTTCGTCCTTCTCCATATCACTAAAGCATTAAACAAGGCTGTCCTTCGTCCTTCTCCACATTACTAAAGCATTAAACAAGGCTGTCCTTCGTCCTTCTCCACATTACTAAAGCATTAAACAAGGCTGTCCTTCGTCCTTCTCCATATTACTAAAGCATTAAACAAGGCTGTCCTTCGTCCTTCTCCACATTACTAAAGCATTAAACAAGGCTGTCCTTCGTCCTTCTCCACATTACTAATGCATTAAACAAGGCTGTCCTTCGTCCTTCTCCATATCACTAAAGCATTAAACAAGGCTGTCCTTCGTCCTTCTCCATATCACTAAAGCATTAAACAAAGCTGTCCTTCGTCCTTCTCCATATCACTAAAGCATTAAACAAGGCTGTCCTTCGTCCTTCTCCACATTAATAAAGCATTAAACAAAGCTGTCCTTCGTCCTTCTCCATATTACTAAAGCATTAAACAAAGCTGTCCTTCGTCCTTCTCCACATTACTAAAGCATTAAACAAAGCTGTCCTTCGTCCTTCTCCATATTACTAAAGCATTAAACAAAGCTGTCCTTCGTCCTTCTCCACATTACTAAAGCATTAAACAAAGCTGTCCTTCGTCCTTCTCCATATCACTAAAGCATTAAACAAGGCTGTCCTTCGTCCTTCTCCACATTACTAAAGCATTAAACAAGGCTGTCCTTCGTCCTTCTCCACATTAATAAAGCATTAAACAAGGCTGTCCTTCGTCCTTCTCCACATTACTAAAGCATTAAACAAAGCTGTCCTTCGTCCTTCTCCATATCACTAAAGCATTAAACAAAGCTGTCCTTCGTCCTTCTCCATATCACTAAAGCATTAAACAAGGCTGTCCTTCGTCCTTCTCCACATTACTAAAGCATTAAACAAAGCTGTCCTTCGTCCTTCTCCACATTACTAAAGCATTAAACAAGGCTGTCCTTCGTCCTTCTCCACATTACTAAAGCATTAAACAAGGCTGTCCTTCGTCCTTCTCCATATCACTAAAGCATTAAACAAGGCTGTCCTTCGTCCTTCTCCATATCACTAAAGCATTAAACAAAGCTGTCCTTCGTCCTTCTCCATATCACTAAAGCATTAAACAAGGCTGTCCTTCGTCCTTCTCCACATTACTAAAGCATTAAACAAAGCTGTCCTTCGTCCTTCTCCATATTACTAAAGCATTAAACAAGGCTGTCCTTCGTCCTTCTCCACATTACTAAAGCATTAAACAAGGCTGTCCTTCGTCCTTCTCCACATTACTAAAGCATTAAACAAAGCTGTCCTTCGTCCTTCTCCATATTACTAAAGCATTAAACAAAGCTGTCCTTCGTCCTTCTCCACATTACTAAAGCATTAAACAAAGCTGTCCTTCGTCCTTCTCCATATTACGAAAGCATTAAACAAAGCTGTCCTTCGTCCTTCTCCACATTACTAAAGCATTAAACAAGGCTGTCCTTCGTCCTTCTCCATATTACTAAAGCATTAAACAAGGCTGTCCTTCCTCCTTCTCCACATTACTAAAGCATTAAACAAGGCTGTCCTTCCCCTTCTCTATATTACTAAAGCATTAACCAAGGCTGTCCTTCGTCCTTCTCCACATTACTAAAGCATTAACCAAGGCTGTCCTTCGTCCTTCTCCACATTACTAAAGCATTAACCAAGGCTGTCCTTCGTCCTTCTCCACATTACTAAAGCATTAACCAAGGCTGTCCTTCGTCCTTCTCCACATTACTAAAGCATTAAACAAGGCTGTCCTTCCCCCTTCTCCATATTACTAAAGCATTAAACAAAGCTGTCCTTCGTCCTTCTCCACATTACTAAAGCATTAAACAAGGCTGTCCTTCCTCCTTCTCCACATTACTAAAGCATTAAACAAGGCTGTCCTTCGTCCTTCTCCATATCACTAAAGCATTAAACAAGGCTGTCCTTCGTCCTTCTCCACATTACTAAAGCATTAAACAAAGCTGTCCTTCGTCCTTCTCCATATCACTAAAGCATTAAACAAGGCTGTCCTTCGTCCTTCTCCATATCACTAAAGCATTAAACAAAGCTGTCCTTCCTCCTTCTCCACATTACTAAAGCATTAAACAAAGCTGTCCTTCGTCCTTCTCCATATCACTAAAGCATTAAACAAGGCTGTCCTTCGTCCTTCTCCACATTACTAAAGCATTAAACAAAGCTGTCCTTCGTCCTTCTCCACATTACTAAAGCATTAAACAAGGCTGTCCTTCGTCCTTCTCCACATTACTAAAGCATTAAACAAAGCTGTCCTTCGTCCTTCTCCACATTACTAAAGCATTAAACAAGGCTGTCCTTCGTCCTTCTCCACATTACTAAAGCATTAAACAAGGCTGTCCTTCGTCCTTCTCCATATCACTAAAGCATTAAACAAGGCTGTCCTTCGTCCTTCTCCATATCACTAAAGCATTAAACAAAGCTGTCCTTCGTCCTTCTCCATATCACTAAAGCATTAAACAAGGCTGTCCTTCGTCCTTCTCCACATTACTAAAGCATTAAACAAAGCTGTCCTTCGTCCTTCTCCATATTACTAAAGCATTAAACAAGGCTGTCCTTCGTCCTTCTCCACATTACTAAAGCATTAAACAAGGCTGTCCTTCGTCCTTCTCCACATTACTAAAGCATTAAACAAAGCTGTCCTTCGTCCTTCTCCATATTACTAAAGCATTAAACAAAGCTGTCCTTCGTCCTTCTCCACATTACTAAAGCATTAAACAAAGCTGTCCTTCGTCCTTCTCCATATTACTAAAGCATTAAACAAAGCTGTCCTTCGTCCTTCTCCACATTACTAAAGCATTAAACAAGGCTGTCCTTCGTCCTTCTCCATATTACTAAAGCATTAAACAAGGCTGTCCTTCCTCCTTCTCCACATTACTAAAGCATTAAACAAGGCTGTCCTTCCCCCTTCTCCATATTACTAAAGCATTAACCAAGGCTGTCCTTCGTCCTTCTCCACATTACTAAAGCATTAACCAAGGCTGTCCTTCGTCCTTCTCCACATTACTAAAGCATTAACCAAGGCTGTCCTTCGTCCTTCTCCACATTACTAAAGCATTAACCAAGGCTGTCCTTCGTCCTTCTCCACATTACTAAAGCATTAACCAAGGCTGTCCTTCGTCCTTCTCCACATTACTAAAGCATTAAACAAGGCTGTCCTTCCCCCTTCTCCATATTACTAAAGCATTAAACAAAGCTGTCCTTCGTCCTTCTCCACATTACTAAAGCATTAAACAAGGCTGTCCTTCCTCCTTCTCCACATTACTAAAGCATTAACCAAGGCTGTCCTTCGTCCTTCTCCACATTACTAAAGCATTAACCAAGGCTGTCCTTCGTCCTTCTCCACATTACTAAAGCATTAAACAAGGCTGTCCTTCGTCCTTCTCCATATTACTAAAGCATTAACCAAGGCTGTCCTTCGTCCTTCTCCATATTACTAAAGCATTAAACAAGGCTGTCCTTCGTCCTTCTCCATATTACTAAAGCATTAACCAAGGCTGTCCTTCGTCCTTCTCCACATTACTAAAGCATTAAACAAGGCTGTCCTTCGTCCTTCTCCATATTACTAAAGCATTAACCAAGGCTGTCCTTCGTCCTTCTCCATATTACTAAAGCATTAAACAAGGCTGTCCTTCGTCCTTCTCCATATTACTAAAGCATTAACCAAGGCTGTCCTTCGTCCTTCTCCACATTACTAAAGCATTAAACAAGGCTGTCCTTCCTCCTTCTCCATATTACTAAAGCATTAACCAAGGCTGTCCTTCGTCCTTCTCCACATTACTAAAGCATTAAACAAGGCTGTCCTTCGTCCTTCTCCACATTACTAAAGCATTAAACAAGGCTGTCCTTCGTCCTTCTCCACATTACTAAAGCATTAAACAAGGCTGTCCTTCGTCCTTCTCCATATTACTAAAGCATTAACCAAGGCTGTCCTTCCTCCTTCTCCACATTACTAAAGCATTAAACAAGGCTGTCCTTCGTCCTTCTCCACATTACTAAAGCATTAAACAAGGCTGTCCTTCCTCCTTCTCCACATTACTAAAGCATTAAACAAGGCTGTCCTTCGTCCTTCTCCACATTACTAAAGCATTAAACAAGGCTGTCCTTCGTCCTTCTCCACATTACTAAAGCATTAAACAAAGCTGTCCTTCGTCCTTCTCCACATTACTAAAGCATTAAACAAAGCTGTCCTTCGTCCTTCTCCACATTACTAAAGCATTAAACAAGGCTGTCCTTCCTCCTTCTCCATATTACTAAAGCATTAAACAAGGCTGTCCTTCGTCCTTCTCCACATTACTAAAGCATTAAACAAAGCTGTCCTTCGTCCTTCTCCACATTACTAAAGCATTAAACAAGGCTGTCCTTCGTCCTTCTCCACATTACTAAAGCATTAACCAAGGCTGTCCTTCGTCCTTCTCCATATTACTAAAGCATTAAACAAGGCTGTCCTTCGTCCTTCTCCACATTACTAAAGCATGAAACAAGGCTGTCCTTCGTCCTTCTCCATATTACTAAAGCATTAAACAAGGCTGTCCTTCCTCCTTCTCCACATTACTAAAGCATTAAACAAAGCTGTCCTTCCTCCTTCTCCACATTACTAAAGCATTAAACAAGGCTGTCCTTCCCCCTTCTCCATATTACTAAAGCATTAAACAAGGCTGTCCTTCGTCCTTCTCCACATTACTAAAGCATGAAACAAGGCTGTCCTTCGTCCTTCTCCATATTACTAAAGCATTAAACAAGGCTGTCCTTCCTCCTTCTCCATATTACTAAAGCATTAAACAAAGCTGTCCTTCCTCCTTCTCCACATTACTAAAGCATTAAACAAGGCTGTCCTTCCCCCTTCTCCATATTACTAAAGCATTAACCAAGGCTGTCCTTCGTCCTTCTCCATATTACTAAAGCATTAAACAAGGCTGTCCTTCGTCCTTCTCCACATTACTAAAGCATTAAACAAGGCTGTCCTTCGTCCTTCTCCACATTACTAAAGCATTAAACAAGGCTGTCCTTCGTCCTTCTCCATATTACTAAAGCATTAAACAAGGCTGTCCTTCGTCCTTCTCCACATTACTAAAGCATTAAACAAGGCTGTCCTTCGTCCTTCTCCACATTACTAAAGCATTAACCAAGGCTGTCCTTCGTCCTTCTCCACATTACTAAAGCATTAAACAAGGCTGTCCTTCGTCCTTCTCCACATTACTAAAGCATTAAACAAGGCTGTCCTTCGTCCTTCTCCATATTACTAAAGCATTAAACAAGGCTGTCCTTCCCCCTTCTCCATATTACTAAAGCATTAAACAAGGCTGTCCTTCGTCCTTCTCCACATTACTAAAGCATTAACCAAGGCTGTCCTTCCCCCTTCTCCACATTACTAAAGCATTAAACAAGGCTGTCCTTCGTCCTTCTCCACATTACTAAAGCATGAAACAAGGCTGTCCTTCGTCCTTCTCCATATCACTAAAGCATTAAACAAGGCTGTCCTTCGTCCTTCTCCATATCACTAAAGCATTAAACAAAGCTGTCCTTCGTCCTTCTCCATATCACTAAAGCATTAAACAAGGCTGTCCTTCGTCCTTCTCCACATTACTAAAGCATTAAACAAGGCTGTCCTTCGTCCTTCTCCACATTACTAAAGCATTAAACAAGGCTGTCCTTCGTCCTTCTCCATATTACTAAAGCATTAACCAAGGCTGTCCTTCGTCCTTCTCCACATTACTAAAGCATTAAACAAAGCTGTCCTTCCTCCTTCTCCACATTACTAAAGCATTAAACAAGGCTGTCCTTCGTCCTTCTCCACATTACTAAAGCATTAAACAAGGCTGTCCTTCCTCCTTCTCCACATTACTAAAGCATTAAACAAGGCTGTCCTTCGTCCTTCTCCACATTACTAAAGCATTAAACAAGGCTGTCCTTCGTCCTTCTCCACATTACTAAAGCATTAAACAAGGCTGTCCTTCGTCCTTCTCCACATTACTAAAGCATTAAACAAGGCTGTCCTTCGTCCTTCTCCACATTACTAAAGCATTAAACAAGGCTGTCCTTCGTCCTTCTCCATATTACTAAAGCATTAACCAAGGCTGTCCTTCCTCCTTCTCCACATTACTAAAGCATTAAACAAGGCTGTCCTTCGTCCTTCTCCATATTACTAAAGCATTAACCAAGGCTGTCCTTCGTCCTTCTCCATATTACTAAAGCATTAAACAAGGCTGTCCTTCCTCCTTCTCCACATTACTAAAGCATTAAACAAAGCTGTCCTTCGTCCTTCTCCATATTACTAAAGCATTAAACAAGGCTGTCCTTCGTCCTTCTCCATATTACTAAAGCATTAACCAAGGCTGTCCTTCGTCCTTCTCCACATTACTAAAGCATTAAACAAGGCTGTCCTTCGTCCTTCTCCACATTACTAAAGCATTAAACAAGGCTGTCCTTCGTCCTTCTCCACATTACTAAAGCATTAAACAAGGCTGTCCTTCGTCCTTCTCCATATTACTAAAGCATTAACCAAGGCTGTCCTTCCTCCTTCTCCACATTACTAAAGCATTAAACAAGGCTGTCCTTCGTCCTTCTCCACATTACTAAAGCATTAAACAAGGCTGTCCTTCCTCCTTCTCCACATTACTAAAGCATTAAACAAGGCTGTCCTTCGTCCTTCTCCACATTACTAAAGCATTAAACAAGGCTGTCCTTCGTCCTTCTCCACATTACTAAAGCATTAAACAAAGCTGTCCTTCGTCCTTCTCCACATTACTAAAGCATTAAACAAAGCTGTCCTTCGTCCTTCTCCACATTACTAAAGCATTAAACAAGGCTGTCCTTCCTCCTTCTCCATATTACTAAAGCATTAAACAAGGCTGTCCTTCGTCCTTCTCCACATTACTAAAGCATTAAACAAAGCTGTCCTTCGTCCTTCTCCACATTACTAAAGCATTAAACAAAGCTGTCCTTCGTCCTTCTCCACATTACTAAAGCATTAAACAAGGCTGTCCTTCCTCCTTCTCCATATTACAAAAGCATTAAACAAGGCTGTCCTTCGTCCTTCTCCACATTACTAAAGCATTAAACAAAGCTGTCCTTCGTCCTTCTCCACATTACTAAAGCATTAAACAAGGCTGTCCTTCGTCCTTCTCCACATTACTAAAGCATTAACCAAGGCTGTCCTTCGTCCTTCTCCATATTACTAAAGCATTAAACAAGGCTGTCCTTCGTCCTTCTCCACATTACTAAAGCATGAAACAAGGCTGTCCTTCGTCCTTCTCCATATTACTAAAGCATTAAACAAGGCTGTCCTTCCTCCTTCTCCACATTACTAAAGCATTAAACAAAGCTGTCCTTCCTCCTTCTCCACATTACTAAAGCATTAAACAAGGCTGTCCTTCCCCCTTCTCCACATTACTAAAGCATGAAACAAGGCTGTCCTTCGTCCTTCTCCATATTACTAAAGCATTAAACAAGGCTGTCCTTCCTCCTTCTCCATATTACTAAAGCATTAAACAAAGCTGTCCTTCCCCCTTCTCCATATTACTAAAGCATTAACCAAGGCTGTCCTTCGTCCTTCTCCATATTACTAAAGCATTAAACAAGGCTGTCCTTCGTCCTTCTCCACATTACTAAAGCATGAAACAAGGCTGTCCTTCGTCCTTCTCCATATTACTAAAGCATTAAACAAGGCTGTCCTTCCTCCTTCTCCATATTACTAAAGCATTAAACAAAGCTGTCCTTCCCCCTTCTCCATATTACTAAAGCATTAACCAAGGCTGTCCTTCGTCCTTCTCCATATTACTAAAGCATTAAACAAGGCTGTCCTTCGTCCTTCTCCACATTACTAAAGCATTAAACAAGGCTGTCCTTCGTCCTTCTCCACATTACTAAAGCATTAAACAAGGCTGTCCTTCGTCCTTCTCCATATTACTAAAGCATTAAACAAGGCTGTCCTTCGTCCTTCTCCACATTACTAAAGCATTAAACAAGGCTGTCCTTCGTCCTTCTCCACATTACTAAAGCATTAACCAAGGCTGTCCTTCGTCCTTCTCCACATTACTAAAGCATTAAACAAGGCTGTCCTTCGTCCTTCTCCATATTACTAAAGCATTAAACAAGGCTGTCCTTCCCCCTTCTCCATATTACTAAAGCATTAAACAAGGCTGTCCTTCGTCCTTCTCCACATTACTAAAGCATGAAACAAGGCTGTCCTTCGTCCTTCTCCATATTACTAAAGCATTAAACAAGGCTGTCCTTCCTCCTTCTCCATATTACTAAAGCATTAAACAAAGCTGTCCTTCCCCCTTCTCCATATTACTAAAGCATTAACCAAGGCTGTCCTTCGTCCTTCTCCATATTACTAAAGCATTAAACAAGGCTGTCCTTCGTCCTTCTCCACATTACTAAAGCATTAAACAAGGCTGTCCTTCGTCCTTCTCCACATTACTAAAGCATTAAACAAGGCTGTCCTTCGTCCTTCTCCATATTACTAAAGCATTAAACAAGGCTGTCCTTCGTCCTTCTCCACATTACTAAAGCATTAAACAAGGCTGTCCTTCGTCCTTCTCCACATTACTAAAGCATTAACCAAGGCTGTCCTTCGTCCTTCTCCACATTACTAAAGCATTAAACAAGGCTGTCCTTCGTCCTTCTCCACATTACTAAAGCATTAAACAAGGCTGTCCTTCGTCCTTCTCCATATTACTAAAGCATTAAACAAGGCTGTCCTTCCCCCTTCTCCATATTACTAAAGCATTAAACAAGGCTGTCCTTCGTCCTTCTCCACATTACTAAAGCATTAACCAAGGCTGTCCTTCGTCCTTCTCCACATTACTAAAGCATTAAACAAGGCTGTCCTTCGTCCTTCTCCATATTACTAAAGCATTAAACAAGGCTGTCCTTCGTCCTTCTCCACATTACTAAAGCATTAAACAAGGCTGTCCTTCCTCCTTCTCCATATTACTAAAGCATTAACCAAGGCTGTCCTTCGTCCTTCTCCACATTACTAAAGCATTAAACAAGGCTGTCCTTCGTCCTTCTCCACATTACTAAAGCATTAAACAAGGCTGTCCTTCGTCCTTCTCCACATTACTAAAGCATTAAACAAGGCTGTCCTTCGTCCTTCTCCACATTACTAAAGCATTAACCAAGGCTGTCCTTCGTCCTTCTCCACATTACTAAAGCATTAAACAAGGCTGTCCTTCGTCCTTCTCCACATTACTAAAGCATTAAACAAGGCTGTCCTTCGTCCTTCTCCATATTACTAAAGCATTAAACAAGGCTGTCCTTCCCCCTTCTCCATATTACTAAAGCATTAAACAAGGCTGTCCTTCGTCCTTCTCCACATTACTAAAGCATTAAACAAGGCTGTCCTTCGTCCTTCTCCACATTACTAAAGCATGAAACAAGGCTGTCCTTCGTCCTTCTCCATATCACTAAAGCATTAAACAAGGCTGTCCTTCGTCCTTCTCCATATCACTAAAGCATTAAACAAAGCTGTCCTTCGTCCTTCTCCATATCACTAAAGCATTAAACAAGGCTGTCCTTCGTCCTTCTCCACATTACTAAAGCATTAAACAAGGCTGTCCTTCGTCCTTCTCCATATTACTAAAGCATTAACCAAGGCTGTCCTTCGTCCTTCTCCACATTACTAAAGCATTAAACAAAGCTGTCCTTCCTCCTTCTCCACATTACTAAAGCATTAAACAAGGCTGTCCTTCGTCCTTCTCCACATTACTAAAGCATTAAACAAGGCTGTCCTTCCTCCTTCTCCACATTACTAAAGCATTAAACAAGGCTGTCCTTCGTCCTTCTCCACATTACTAAAGCATTAAACAAGGCTGTCCTTCGTCCTTCTCCACATTACTAAAGCATTAAACAAGGCTGTCCTTCGTCCTTCTCCACATTACTAAAGCATTAAACAAGGCTGTCCTTCGTCCTTCTCCACATTACTAAAGCATTAAACAAGGCTGTCCTTCGTCCTTCTCCATATTACTAAAGCATTAACCAAGGCTGTCCTTCCTCCTTCTCCACATTACTAAAGCATTAAACAAGGCTGTCCTTCGTCCTTCTCCATATTACTAAAGCATTAACCAAGGCTGTCCTTCGTCCTTCTCCACATTACTAAAGCATTAAACAAGGCTGTCCTTCGTCCTTCTCCACATTACTAAAGCATTAAACAAGGCTGTCCTTCGTCCTTCTCCACATTACTAAAGCATTAAACAAGGCTGTCCTTCGTCCTTCTCCACATTACTAAAGCATTAAACAAGGCTGTCCTTCGTCCTTCTCCACATTACTAAAGCATTAAACAAGGCTGTCCTTCGTCCTTCTCCACATTACTAAAGCATTAAACAAGGCTGTCCTTCCTCCTTCTCCATATCACTAAAGCATTAAACAAGGCTGTCCTTCGTCCTTCTCCACATTACTAAAGCATTAAACAAGGCTGTCCTTCGTCCTTCTCCACATTACTAAAGCATTAAACAAGGCTGTCCTTCGTCCTTCTCCACATTACTAAAGCATTAAACAAGGCTGTCCTTCGTCCTTCTCCATATTACTAAAGCATTAACCAAGGCTGTCCTTCGTCCTTCTCCATATTACTAAAGCATTAAACAAGGCTGTCCTTCGTCCTTCTCCATATTACTAAAGCATGAACCAAGGCTGTCCTTCGTCCTTCTCCACATTACTAAAGCATTAAACAAGGCTGTCCTTCCTCCTTCTCCACATTACTAAAGCATTAAACAAGGCTGTCCTTCGTCCTTCTCCATATCACTAAAGCATTAAACAAGGCTGTCCTTCGTCCTTCTCTATATCACTAAAGCATTAAACAAAGCTGTCCTTCGTCCTTCTCCATATCACTAAAGCATTAAACAAGGCTGTCCTTCGTCCTTCTCCACATTACTAAAGCATTAAACAAGGCTGTCCTTCGTCCTTCTCCACATTACTAAAGCATTAACCAAGGCTGTCCTTCGTCCTTCTCCACATTACTAAAGCATTAAACAAAGCTGTCCTTCGTCCTTCTCCACATTACTAAAGCATTAAACAAAGCTGTCCTTCGTCCTTCTCCACATTACTAAAGCATTAAACAAGGCTGTCCTTCGTCCTTCTCCATATTACTAAAGCATTAACCAAGGCTGTCCTTCGTCCTTCTCCACATTACTAAAGCATTAAACAAGGCTGTCCTTCCTCCTTCTCCACATTACTAAAGCATTAACCAAGGCTGTCCTTCGTCCTTCTCCATATTACTAAAGCATTAAACAAGGCTGTCCTTCGTCCTTCTCCACATTACTAAAGCATTAACCAAGGCTGTCCTTCGTCCTTCTCCACATTACTAAAGCATTAACCAAGGCTGTCCTTCGTCCTTCTCCACATTACTAAAGCATTAAACAAGGCTGTCCTTCGTCCTTCTCCACATTACTAAAGCATTAAACAAAGCTGTCCTTCGTCCTTCTCCACATTACTAAAGCATTAAACAAGGCTGTCCTTCGTCCTTCTCCATATTACTAAAGCATTAAACAAGGCTGTCCTTCCTCCTTCTCCACATTACTAAAGCATTAAACAAGGCTGTCCTTCCCCCTTCTCCACATTACTAAAGCATTAAACAAGGCTGTCCTTCGTCCTTCTCCATATTACTAAAGCATTAAACAAGGCTGTCCTTCGTCCTTCTCCATATTACTAAAGCATTAACCAAGGCTGTCCTTCGTCCTTCTCCACATTACTAAAGCATTAAACAAAGCTGTCCTTCGTCCTTCTCCACATTACTAAAGCATTAACCAAGGCTGTCCTTCGTCCTTCTCCACATTACTAAAGCATTAAACAAAGCTGTCCTTCGTCCTTCTCCACATTACTAAAGCATTAACCAAGGCTGTCCTTCGTCCTTCTCCACATTACTAAAGCATTAAACAAGGCTGTCCTTCGTCCTTCTCCATATTACTAAAGCATTAACCAAGGCTGTCCTTCGTCCTTCTCCACATTACTAAAGCATTAACCAAGGCTGTCCTTCGTCCTTCTCCACATTACTAAAGCATTAAACAAAGCTGTCCTTCGTCCTTCTCCACATTACTAAAGCATTAACCAAGGCTGTCCTTCGTCCTTCTCCACATTACTAAAGCATTAAACAAAGCTGTCCTTCGTCCTTCTCCACATTACTAAAGCATTAAACAAGGCTGTCCTTCGTCCTTCTCCACATTACTAAAGCATTAAACAAGGCTGTCCTTCCCCCTTCTCCATATTACTAAAGCATTAAACAAGGCTGTCCTTCGTCCTTCTCCATATTACTAAAGCATTAAACAAGGCTGTCCTTCGTCCTTCTCCATATTACTAAAGCATTAAACAAGGCTGTCCTTCCCCCTTCTCCATATTACTAAAGCATTAAACAAGGCTGTCCTTCGTCCTTCTCCATATTACTAAAGCATTAAACAAGGCTGTCCTTCGTCCTTCTCCACATTACTAAAGCATTAAACAAGGCTGTCCTTCGTCCTTCTCCACATTACTAAAGCATTAAACAAGGCTGTCCTTCGTCCTTCTCCACATTACTAAAGCATTAAACAAGGCTGTCCTTCGTCCTTCTCCACATTACTAAAGCATTAACCAAGGCTGTCCTTCGTCCTTCTCCACATTACTAAAGCATTAAACAAGGCTGTCCTTCCTCCTTCTCCACATTACTAAAGCATTAAACAAGGCTGTCCTTCCCCCTTCTCCATATTACTAAAGCATTAACCAAGGCTGTCCTTCCTCCTTCTCCACATTACTAAAGCATTAAACAAGGCTGTCCTTCCCCCTTCTCCATATTACTAAAGCATTAAACAAGGCTGTCCTTCGTCCTTCTCCATATTACTAAAGCATTAAACAAGGCTGTCCTTCCTCCTTCTCCACATTACTAAAGCATTAAACAAGGCTGTCCTTCGTCCTTCTCCACATTACTAAAGCATTAAACAAGGCTGTCCTTCCTCCTTCTCCACATTACTAAAGCATTAAACAAGGCTGTCCTTCCCCCTTCTCCATATTACTAAAGCATTAACCAAGGCTGTCCTTCCTCCTTCTCCACATTACTAAAGCATTAAACAAAGCTGTCCTTCCTCCTTCTCCACATTACTAAAGCATTAAACAAGGCTGTCCTTCGTCCTTCTCCACATTACTAAAGCATTAAACAAGGCTGTCCTTCCCCCTTCTCCATATTACTGAAGCATTAAACAAAGCTGTCCTTCCTCCTCTCCAAATTACTAAAGCATTAAACAAAGCTGTCCTTCCCCCTTCTCCATATTACTGAAGCATTAAACAAGGAGTGCAACAAAAGTAATTAACCAGTGGGATCGCTGTGAAGGCAGCCGCACATGAAAACTCCGTGGGAAAAATCTCCTTTAAAATGTTTATCTTATACCGAAAATTGAGGACAGGGAAGTAGTTGGTATTGGACTTCAATTTTGGGATTTAATTGGTGTAATTGCAACATTATTAATAAGAATATGTATTTAATTTTTTTGAAGTTACCCCTCTCACCATCGTTGAGCTATCTTTTTTTATATATATATTTTGTGTACAAGATCGAGGCTCGTTTAAGAGCTAACATTAATCACACAAAAAGTCAAACCAACACAAACCGACACTTAAAACACAAAATAAGTGGAGCGGTTCACAAGATGGGGAGAGAGGGGGAAGGACACAACACAACATTTGAGAGCAGGGACATCGAGAGAACTGTGGGAGGGAGAGGGCTTGGGGGAGGTGGGAGAGGTATAAACATATGGACACTGCAAGGATTTCCAGGAAAGAAGTTGGAATTTCGAAAAAATGTATGTATTTGTTCCAGAGGCGAGAGAAAAGAGAAATGAAGGAGTGAAGGTGAGCAGGGAGCCTAGATTTTGGCAGTTTAACCATAAGAGGGTTGCAGGCAGATCTTGTGCGACCTGTAGGAATATTTGGGGGACAGAGCACAGAGAGAGCTGGGGGAGCAGCTCTTTGGGGAAAGAAAAGGAAAGAAAAGAAAAGCTGGGGGAGCTTTTCTCTGCTGCATCTCCACATACTCGTATGCCTGTTGCCCTGCAGTACTCGAAGATGCTCACCTTTTCCATGAGCCTTCAATAGAATATTGTTTGAGTGCTTAAGCCACTTGGCGAGAGCTCTACAATCTGCACTTTCATCGGAGTGCTTGTTTGAGTGCCTACGCCACTTGGCGAGAGCTCTACAATCTGCACCTTCATCGGAGTACTTGCTTGAGTGCTTAAGCTACCTGGCGAGAGCTCTACAATCTGCACCTTCATCGGAGTACTTGCTTGAGTGCTTAAGTCACTTGGCGAGAGCTCTACAATCTGCACCTTCGTCGGAGTACTTGCTTGAGTGCTTAAGCTACTTGGCGAGAGCTCTACAGTCTTCACCTTCGTTGGAGTGCTTATTTGAGTGCTTAAGCTACTTGGCGAGAGCTCTACAATCTGCACCTTCGTTGGAGTACTTGCTTGAGTGCTTAAGCTACTTGGCGAGAGCTCTACAATCTGCACATTCGTTGGAGTGCTTGCTTGAGTGCTTAAGCCACTTGGCGAGAGCTCTACAATCTGCACCTTCGTTGGGGGTGCTTGCTTGAGTGCTTAAGCCACTTGGCGAGAGCTCTACAATCTGCACATTCGTTGGAGAGCTTGCTTGCATGCTTAAGCCACTTGGCGAGTCCGCTACAATCTGCACCTTCGTTGGACTGCTTGTTTGAGTGCTTAAGCTACTTGGCGAGAGCTCTACAATCTGCACCTTCGTTGGAGTGCTTGCTTGAGTGCTTAAGCCACTTGGCGAGTGCTCCACAATCTGCACATTCGTTGGAGTGCTTGCTTGAGTGCTTAAGCCACTTGGCGAGTGCTCCACAACCTGCACCATCGTTGGAGTGCTTGCTTGAGTGCTTAAGCCACTTGGCGAGTGCTCCACAATCTGCACATTCGTTGGAGTGCTTGCTTGAGTGCTTAAGCCACTTGACGAGTGCTCCACAATCTGCACCAATCTAATGGAACACACCATTGTTTCACCATTTTCCTACCTTTCCATTTGCTTTACTAGTGAGATACCCAAGCTAAGCACAGGTGGGAGGCCAGAAGCAAACAGGCAATGCAGATACGGCGAATGCTAAAGCATGAAACCAATAAATTACACATTCCTTTAGCACCTTCAGTCGCCCATCAGATATGGACAGCAAGTTCGTGAATGACTTCCATGAAAAACGTACCCGTTCGCAAACAAACGGGTACGTTCACGCAAAGAAACATCGATCATGAGTCCGTGGCGAATCTGCATATGGCGATCCACGAAATTCACGTTCAGAAAGTAGAAACCATCATGGCATGTCGTCATTCACTTGAACTCGATATCTCTTTTTTCATTCCAAACAACATAACTCCAATCACAAATTAATCACAAAATAAACTTTTAACAACATTGGTAATGTTTCCTTCATTGTAAAAACTACCAAATCAACAGTTAAAAGGATTTTGAGCCGATAGCTGTTACGGCCTTGGCAAGATCGATGGAGACAGCGATCTGTTAGCGTATACACTGCCCAAATAGCTATGTGGAATTCTCTCATGTAGAGATTCAACCCGTGTCCTTATAAAAGGTCTTTGTCCGAGGTCACCGAGTCTGATCGGTGCAGCCGTGCAGCAATTGGTGCAGCCGTTTGTGCGGCACACAGGGAAACAACATCGTCACAATGAAAACATCGTCACAATGAACGTTATGCGAACGCGAATGTTATGCGGGAGTCCAAACCTGAGAATGCTGGAGACCAAAGCTGAGAGTGGAAAAACTAAATAGCCTATTTTACTCCTGGAGATCCCAGGATTATCCACCCAAAATATAATTGCGATCGGTTCAGCGGTTTTTGCGGTACCTTCGAACGGACAGACAGACAGACAGACAGACGGACAGACAGACGGATGGACATTTGGTGAATTATAGTAAGATTTGTCGTTTTGCTTAAATATTTCTAATTACTTTGTTGCTTAACCTTGAGTGCTATTCTTCGATGTTTGTTCATTTGCAAGACAAGACAGTCAACTGTCCTTTGCAAGACAAGACAGACAGTCATTTGCAAGAGGTGGGGTGGAGGGAGAAGGGAGGAGAAGTGATCTGGAGACCAAATGGAGGGGAAGGGGAGGAGTGAGGGGAAAGGGTGGGGTAGAGACCAAAGGGAAGAGTGGAGGAGGAGGGAGTTGAAGGAGTGGGATGGAGACCAAAGGGAAGAGTGGAGGGAGAGGGAGGAGAAGGGGTGGGGTGGAGACCAAAGGGGGGAGTGGGGGAGGAGGGAGGGGAAGGAGTGGGGTGGAGACCAAAGGGAGGAGTGGAGGAGGAGGGATGGAAAGGAGTGGGGTGGAGACCAAAGGGAGGGGTGGGGAGGAGGGAGAGGAAGGGGTTGGTGAACAAAGGGAGGAGGAAGGGGAGGAGTGAAGGGAAGGGGTGTGGTGGAGACTAAAGGGATGGGAGTGAGAGGAGTGAGGGGTAGGGGTGGGTTGGAAACCAAAGGGAGGAATGGAGGAGTGGGAGTATGGGCTAGTTGAAGACCAAAGGGAAAAGTGGGGGAGGAGGGAGAGGAAGGGGTTGGAGACCAAAGGGAGGAGTGGGGGAGGAAGACGTTGGCGAACAAAGGGAGGGGTAGGGGAGGAGTGAGAGGAAAGGGTGTGGTGGAAACCAAAGGGAGGAATGGAGGAGGAGTGGGAGTATGGGCTAGTTGAAGACCAAAGGGAAAAGTGGGGGAGGAGGGAGAGGAAGGGGTTGGAGACCAAAGGGAGGAGTGGGGGAGGAAGGAGCCGAAGGAGTGGGGGTGGAGACCAAAGGAAGAAGTTTGTTAGAGGAGGGAGGAGAAGGGGTGATATGCAGGGGAAGGGGTGGGAGGATGGAGCTGGCGTTGCCTGCCATGTAATATAAATTTATTGTTTTTGCATCTCAGTACATAATCACATCTGAGTACATAATCACATGCTAGTACATAATCACATATGAGTACATAATCACATGCTAGTACATAATCACATGCTAGTACATAATCACATATGAGTACATAATCACATGCTAGTACATAATCACATGCTAGTACATAATCACATATGAGTACATAATCACATGCTAGTACATAATCACATGTTCGTATATAATCACATGTTAGTACATAATCACATGTTAGTATATAATCACATGCTAGTACATAATCACATGTTAGTACATAATCACATGTTAGTACATAATCACTTGTTAGTACATAATCACATGTTAGTACATAATCACATGTTAATACATAATCACATGTTAGTATATAATCACATTTAAGTACATAATCACATGTTAGTACATAATCACATGTTAATACATAATCACATGTTAGTATATAATCAAATCTTAGTACATAATCACATCTTAGTACATAATCACATGTTAGTACAAGATCACATCTTAGTACATAATCACATGTTAGTACATGGTCACATGTTAGTACATAATCAAGTCTTAGTACATAACCACATATTGGTACATAATCACATCTTAGTACATAATCACATCTTAATACATAATCACATATTAGCACATAATCACATGTTAGTACATAATCACATGTTAGTACATAATCACATGTCAGTGCATAATCAAATCTTAGTACATAATCACATCTTGGTACATAATCACATGATAGTACATAATCACATCTTAATACATAATCACATGTTAGTACATAATCACATCTTCCTACATAATCACAGCTTAGCACATAATCACATGTTAGTACATAGTCACATCTTCGTACATAAACACATGTCAGTACATAATCACATGTTAGTACATAATCACATGTCAGTACATAATCACATCTTAGTACATAATCACATGTTAGTACATAAGCACATGTTACTACATAATCACATGTAAGTACATCATCTCATGCTAGTACGTAATCACATGTTAGTGCATAATCACATGTTAGTGCATACTCACATGTTAGCACATAATCACATGTTGATACATAATCACATATTTGTACATAATCACATGTTAGTACATAATCACATGTTGATACATAATCACATGTTAGTACATAATCACATGTTAGTGCAGAATCACATGTTAGTACATAATCACATGTTAGTACCTAATCACATGTTAGTGCAGAATCAGATGTTAGTGCAGAATCACATATTAGTACATAATCACATCTTAGTACATCATCACATCTTCGTACATAATCACATGTTCGTACATAATCACATGCTTGTACAAAATCACATCTTAGTACATAATCACATGTTAGTACATAATCACATTTTAGTACATAATCAAATCTTAGTATATAATCACATCTTGGTACATAATCACATGTTAGTACATAATCACATCTTAATACATAATCACATGTTAGCACATAATCACATGTTAGTACATAATCACATCTTAATACATAATCACATGTTAGCACATAATCACATGTTAGTACGTAATCACATGTTAGTACATAATCACATGTTAGTACATAATCACGTTAGTACATAATCACATGTTAGTACATAATTACATGTTAGTACATAATCACATGTTAGTACATAATCACATGTTAGTACATAATCACATGCTAGTACATAATCACATGCTAGTACATAATCACATGTTAGTATATAATCACATGTTAATACATAATCACATCTTCGTACATAATCACATCTTAATACATAATCACATGTTAGTACATAATCACATGTTAGTACATAATCACATGTTAGTACATAATCACATCTTAGTACATAATCACATGCTAGTACATAATCACATGTTAGTATATAATCACATGTTAATACATAATCACATCTTAGTACATAATCACATCTTAATACATAATCACATGTTAGTACATAATCACATGTTAGTACTCTCAGTTCTTTCTGTGCACTAACCCCCCTCTTCTGATAGCTCACTCGACCCCCTCCCTCCCCCTAGGTTTATACAGGGCTCACACGGTCCACCAGCAATCCCCTTCTGGTGACACTCCCAAAATCCAGGAACACTGCTCACCTTCACTCATTTATTCCTCTTTTTCCCCACCTGTGGAACCAACTTCCATATTCTCTTTAATCTCATCCTTCCCTCCATCCCTTCAATAAAGCTTTCCACCATCACCGGTCATGACTATTGACTACTAATACTACTGCTTTACAACTGCTTTACTACTGCTTTACTACTACTACTACTACTACTACTACTACTACTACTACTACTACTACTACTACTACTACTACCACTACTCCTCCTCCTCCTCCTCATCCTCCTTGCGCAGCGACCACTCTTGGAGGGTTGACCCCTTTCGACTTTGTCCCCTTGCGACAGGGGGAACGCGAAGTTAGGGCAGGAATTGGTAACTTGTTCAGGGTGCCGGTGATAGCTCGCCTATTCTTTGTGAAGGACACCATGGGATCTTTAACGTCCACCAACTACAATGCAGGCCGACGGGACGTCCAGTGTAACGTCCATCCGAGGAATGTCATACACATTGATGAATCACCCAACCTGTGAAACACCAGGATGACCCCAGATCAACCCTCTTATCCACCCTCCTGTCCCGTCCAAAACAGTCTTTTCTAACCTCATTAACAAGGCCAACTTTCCACATTTCCTGTTTTTTCTTGCTGAGAGTTTGTGTCTGTATCCATCTTCTTGTCCACCCTATCTCCTCCCCTGGCCCTCATTATTTCCCACATCCCTTATCGTCCAAGTCTTCCTCTGTTTTGTCCCTCAACCCGACTGTTGTTGTGTCCTCCACCTCTTTCTACTGGTCCTTCTGTTCTGTTACGTCCTGACCAGTCCTATGTTCTAGCTCATCCACGAGCCTCGACTTTGTACACAAAAATAAAGGTTCAATTTCTTTCCAAATGAAAAACAAAACTGAAACCAACCCTGGGAAAAAAATCCTGATCCATGTTAGTACAATGAGCCAGAGGACGGGGTTGGAGGGGGGGGGGGGGCACAAGTCGTTATCTAAGGTTCATCCAATGAGCCCAGGGGGCACTGGACGTTATCTATGGTTTAGTCAAACGAGCCTGGGGGCACTGGTCGTTATGTATGGTTTAGTCGAATGAGCCCGGGGGGCACTGGACGTTATGTATGGTTTAGTCGAATGAGCCCGGGGGGCACTGGACGTTATGTTTGGTTTACTCCAATGAGCCTGGGGGGCGCTGGACGTTATGTATGGTTTAGTCGAATGAGCCCGGGGGGCACTGGACGTTATGTTTGGTTTACTCCAATGATCCCGGGGGGCACTGGACGTTATCTAAAGTTCATCCAATGAGCCCGGGGGGCACTGGACGTTATCTATGGTTACTCCAATGAGCCCGGGGAGCACTGGACGTTATGTATGGTTACTCCAATGAGCCTGGGTGGCACTGGACGTTATGTATGGTTTAGTCGAATGAGCCCGGGGGGCACTGGACGTTATGTTTGGTTTACTCCAATGAGCCCGGGGGGCACTGGACGTTATCTATGGTTTAGTCCAATGAGCCTGGGGGGCGCTGTACGTTAGCTATGGTTAGTCCAATGAGCCTGGGGGGCACTGGTTGTTATCTACGGTTGAAAATTCGGTGCAACATCGAACAAGAAGAATACACGTTTTTAACGTCGGTTTAATAACGTTATTTGATTGTATGTGTATGTGCTGTGAGGACAGGTGCACGAGACTCACCTCGAATCCGTGACTCCAAGAGCCGCAGAACTCCCCCTGGCCGCGGGGACCCGTACAGAGGCCGTGTCCGTGAGCGCGACCATCCTCCCAGCCGCCGCAATACGCGCCCCCATCCTCGAAGTCGAAGCGCCCACCGCTCATGCGGCCTCAAGCAGCTCGTCTCGTCGCGGGTCGGGCCCTGCGAGCTACCTGTCTGTCTCCCTGAACCTCCCGCTTCACCTGAGAGCGCGCTTGCCTCCCCACTCCGAACCGCGCAGGTGAGCTTTACCTCAACGGTCCGAACTTTGAAATTTGAATTTCGACACTTGGAAACAATCCACCTGGAGTTGGAACTGTTCGCGGGTAAAAATCGTGTTTCGTTCCTCGTCTTGATCTTCCTCTTCCCTTCTAAGGAATTCCTGTTGATGGCTTCAGGAAACAAGACTCCCTGGTTCTGTTGCAATGACAAACGGAAGACTCTCTTATCCTTCCGCTGAACTCTTCGCCTCTCCAAGTCTTGTCCCCGCAGCAGATCCTTGTCCGACTCCCTCTCCAAGTCTTGTCCCCGCAGCAGATCCTTGTCCGACTCCCTCTCCAAGTGTTGTCCTCGCAGCAGATCCTTGTCCGACTCCCTCTCCAAGTCTTGTCCCCGCAGCAGATCCTTGTCCGACTCCCTCTCCAAGTGTTGTCCTCGCAGCAGATCCTTGTCCGACTCCCTCTCCAAGCCTTGTCCCCGCAGCAGATCCTTGTCCGACTCCCTCTCCAAGTCTTGTCCCCACAGCAGATCCTTGTCCGACTCCCTCTCCAAGCCTTGTCCCCGCAGCAGGTCCTTGTCCGACTCCCTCTCCAAGTCTTGTCCTCGCAGCAGATCCTTGTCCCACTCCCTCGAAGCATCAATTGCGCCCCCGGGGCCACTTCTCTTTTTAAACCCGGTTCATCTCATTGAGCTTGTGCCCCAAACCTCCTTCCACCGTGTTCTCTCAACTCCGTCTTCTTCTTCCTTTTCTAAAGTTTCTGCACTCTTCTTGTCCGCAACTTTGCACGATGTTACGGTTTGAGTTTACACGGTCGAACAATTCCGAGGTTTATCCATCTGGGATCTTCTCCGTAAAGACCGCGAAGCTTATTTTAGAAAACAAACGTGAGCCGCACCTGACCGTTTGGAGCGAAAGGCGACGTGCACAATCAGGTGGAGGAACAGAAAGAAAGAGGAGCTGCACGCGTGCTCCGTGGAGCCCCGAGCGCGGCACATGAACCCCCCAGCCCCCCTTACCCTCCCTCCCCCCGGTGCGCTGCCAAACAAGGACACGGCGCTCACAGCCCATCGCCCAGAAATACCCGCGCTGCGCACAGCTGTTCTTCTCTTTGACCTATATATAATATAACATAATGCGTACGTACGTTCATTTGGGCTACCTGTCGAACAGCATAGATGTTTGATTTACCTTTGCTCACGAACACCAGCAGCATACACCTGACGCCGTGGACGGAGACAACTCGGGACATTTCTGTTCATCAAATTGCTGATTAAACAATATTGATGCTACTTGAGGTTCTGGAAAGGTGTGCCTCATAAATAAGATTACACAAAAAACATGGAAAAACAATACGGAACCTTCGTGGAAAAATGTCTGATGAAATTCAAATCATGGGTTTCACTTTCCGACGATTTAAACTCGGATTTCCTCAAAATGAAAGACAAGCTTAAAACGCACTCCTAATATGTTTCTTGGCCCTTCTGTGTCCCTCTATCCACATTCCACCTGTTCGCAGCATTTGAATCATTTAACCCCTTCCTTTCGGTCAATCCCAGCTCTTGTATTCCAGGAAAAAGTTCCCCTGAAAATCCTTTTTCTGGGTGCAAGGTAAGGGGGAAAAAACCACCAAAAACCTTTACGCAAGTGGAAACAAACCATGAAGAAGATGATACCTGAAAGCTAACACCAGGCTGAGAACACAAAGCTGAGAACCCAAACCCTAAAACATAAACGGAGAACCCAAACCCTAAAACCCAAACGGAGAACCCAAACCCTAAAACCCAAACGGAGAACCCATACCCTAAAACCCAAATGGAGAACCCAAACCCTAAAACCCAAACGGAGAACCCAAACCCTAAAACCCAAATGGAGAACCCAAACCCTAAAAC
This sequence comes from Myxine glutinosa, assembly GCF_964187855.1. NCBI lineage: Eukaryota > Metazoa > Chordata > Myxini > Myxiniformes > Myxinidae > Myxine > Myxine glutinosa. The sequence continues at coordinate 128,763 of NW_027616833.1, read as the reverse complement.
CCAAATGGAGAACCCAAACCCTAAAACCCAAAAGGAGAACCCAAACCCTAAAACCCAAACCCTAAAACCCAAACCCTAAACTCAAACGGAGAAACCAAACCCGAAAACCCAAATGGAGAACCCAAACCCTAAAACCCAAATGGAGAACGCAAACCCTAAAACCCAAACGGAGAACCAAAACCCTAAAACCCAAACCCTAAACTCAAAGGGAGAACCCAAACCCTAAAACCCAAATGTAGAACCCAAACCTGAAAACCCAAACCCTAAACTCAAATGGAGAACCCAAACCCTAAAACCCAAACCCTAAAACTCAAATGGAGAACCCAAACCCTAAAACCCAAATGGAGAACCCAAACCCTAAAACCCAAACCTTAAAACCCAAACGGAGGACCCAAACCCTAAAACCCAAATGGAAAACTCAAACCCAGAAACCCAAACCCTAAAACCCAAACCCTAAAACCCAAACAGAGAACCCAAACCCTAAAACCCAAACAGAGAACCCAAACCCGAAAACCCAAACGGAAAAACCAAACCCTAAAACCCAAACCCTAAAACCCAAACTCTAAAACCCAAACCCTAAAACCCAAACCCTAAAACCCAAACACTAACCCTGGAATCACGACTCAATAATTGTTGGTTAATTACACAAATATTTCAGCTGAAGTACCCAAACAACTAAACTAAGGTGTAAAGATGACTGACACTCAGTGTCTTCACAAAGTATTCACATTCCTTGACTTTTTTCACATTTTGTTGTTACAGTCTGAATTTTAAATAGATTAAATTGAGATTTTTTTGTGACTGGTCAGCACATAATACCCACAATGTCAAAATGGATTTTGTTTAGAAATGTGTACAAAATAATAAAAATAAAATACAGAAATATGTAATTTACATAAATATTCAACCCCCTGAATCAATACTTGGTAGAAGCGCCTTTAGCAGCGATTACAACTTCAAGTCTTCTTGGGTTTGTCTGTATCAGCTTTGCACATCTGAATTTGTGGAGTTTCTCCCATTCATCCTTGCAGATTTGCTTAAGTTCCGTCTAGGTGGATGGGGAGCGTCGGTGAACAGGAATCTTCAAGTCTTTCCACATATTCCCAATGGGAATCAGGTCTGGGCTTTGGCTGGGCCACTCAAGGACTTTCACATTCTTGTTCTTGAGCCATTCCAGTGTTGCTTTGGCTGTATGCTTGGGGTCATTGTTTTGTTGGAACGTAAATCTTTGCCACATTCTGAGGTCTTTTGCACTCTGAAGCAGGTTCTCCTCAAGGATTTGCCTGAATTTGGCTCCATTCATTGTTCCCTCTATCTTTACAAGTCTCAGTCCCTGCTGCTGAAAAGCGTCCCCATAGCATGATGCTGCATAAGCTGTTCTCCGTTTCCATCAGATGTAGCGCTTCGCATTCAGGACGAAAAGGTCCATTTTTGTCTCATCACAGCACAGAATATTTTTCCTCATGCTGTCTAAGCATTTCTCGTGCCTTTTTGCATACTCCAGGTGTGCTGTCATGTGCCTTTTTCTCAGAAATAGCTTCCGTCTAGTCACTTTGCCATAAAGCCTAGATTTGTGAAGTGCTGCAGAGACTGTTGAACTTCCGGCAGGTTCTACTATCTCAGCCAAGGAACTCTGTAGTTCTCTCAGTGGTCATTGGCTTGTTGGTCACCTCCCTGACCAAGGTCCTTCTTGCCCGGTTTCTCAGTTTGGTCGGTCGAGTCTGGATAGTTCCATATTCTTTCCATTTCCTAATGAAGGAGCTCACTGTGCTCTTGGGAATTATCAACACTCTAGAAATTGTTGTATACCCTTCCCCAGATCTAGGCTTCCTCACAATTCTATCTTGGAAGTTATACGGACAGTTCTTTGGACTTCATGATGGAGTTCCTGCTCTGACATGCACTGTCAACTGTGGAACCTCATATAGAAAGGTGTGTTTCTTTCTAAATCATGTCCAATCAATTGAATTGGCCACAGGTGGAAACCAATCAAGTTGTCGAGACATCTCAAAGATGATCAAAGGGAATTGGATGCACCTGAGTTCAATTTGAAGTGTCATAGCAAAGGGGTTCAATACTTATTGGCTCAAGACATTTCAGCTCTTTATTTTAAATTCATTTGTAAGAAAAACTAATGTATATCTATATTATATTAGCCGTAGGTGATTCTGTCTGTCTGTCTGTCTGTCTGTCCGGGGGTGTGCCTTACTCCGTTTAGAGAGTAGCTCCGCCCATTCTGGGAGAGGCTTCATAAACAAATATCCACCATTTTATTAACTCGCATAGCTTTGAGGCCTGTTTTGTAGGCCTCTCTCTCAGTCTTGCTCTCTCTCAGTTTTATTTCAACTCTAATTCGATATATCATTTCATTTTTAACAATCGCTAACATGGTTTGAGACTCGGTTGGAAAAAACGGGAATAAAATCCGATGAAAATTTCCGTTTATTGAACGAAATGCATTTTCAAAGGCCGATAACATAAGCCTTTATCTCGACTGTAATTCACGATCTGATTTCATTTTTATCGATGGTTTTAGTCTCGGTTTCAGCAATAATGGAGAAAATTCACGCACACATGGGAAATTGCCGAGATATATTAATTACAACAATTACAACATTTTGATTACAACAACCCACTCACCAGGCAATGCCTGTTTGTTCGGAGCGATTACACACCGCCTAAAGAAGATTTTTCTTTCTCAAGGAAATAAAATCTTGAAATCTTTAATAAATTTTTTTCCGGTTTTCGCACGAGTTTTCAAGGCTGAATCAAGCATGTACACATCCAGGATTAATAAAGAAACTCCATTTCATATGCGCATGGACATGTAATTCACATAATTATGTAAAATATATAAATATTTTATATATTTTAATGTTGTGTTTGTGTGCTTCCCCTTCTCTCCCCATCTTGTCTTCCGCTCCCTCTTTTTATATATTTTGTTTGTCTGGTTGATTTGTTTGTGAAATGAATGTTAGCTCTTTCACGAGCCTCGATTCAGTATACTAAAGCGTGGCGTTACGCGCGCTGCTTGTGAGCAAGGAGGAAGCGGACAAGCGGTAACATATAAACGTCTTTATTGTAAGACTACACTGTAACACTGTACCGCTCCGGGCTGGGCGCCCGGTGTATATCATGCGGCCACGCCTACCCCTCGGACGTGGCCACCGCCCACTTGGTGCGTGGAATGATGTCACCACGCCAGTGGGCTTTTGTGTCCGCCACACGCGCCCCCCCAGAATTCCCGCGCACCTGGAGGGCCAGTTTGCGGGGCAGACGAATGACCCGGCCGAAGCGCCCCCTGGCGATCGGCGGCGTCCGGGGTGCAGGGATGCCAGGTGGGATGCCCCTGGCTGCTCCTGGGATGGGTGCAGGACCGGGGGGCGGCGTGGCGGCGGGGCTGGGCGGTGCCGGGGGTCCACCCGCAGGAGGGCGGCCCCGACGTGGGGGTCGGGCCACTGGCGGTGGATGGTCCACATCGAGGTGGGCCGGCTTGAGGCGGTCTACCGAAACGCGGTCAGGAGTACCGCCGATGTCCAGGGTGAAGTGCTTCGCCCCGGTCTCCAGCACGCGGAAAGGCCCGTCGTACGGGGGCCGCAGTGGTGTCCGATGGGCATCGTGGCGGACGAAGACGTACTCCGCCGTGCGAAGCTCCGGGGCGACGTGCGTCGGTGGGTGCCCGTGGCATGCCGTTGGCACCGGGGCGAACCTCTGGGCGGTCTCTTGCAGAGCGGAGCGCTGCTGTGCCGCGGACCATGGTGCCGTGGAGTCGGGGAGGAACTCGCCCGGCACCCGCAGCGGTTGCCCGAAGATCAACTCCGCAGCGGTTGCCCGAAGATCAACTCCGCCGCGGATGCGCGCAGGTCCTCCTTGGGCGCCGTCCGGAGGCCCAGCAGGACCCAGGGGAGCCTGTCGACCCAGCCGCCGTCGCGGAGGGTGGCCCGGAGCGCGGCCTTCAATGAGCGGTGAAATCGCTCACACAGGCCGTTAGCCTGGGGGTGGTAGGCCGTGGTTCGGTGCAGCCGGACCCCGAGCCCCTGCGCAACCGCCCCCCAGAGCTCCGAGGTGAACTGGGGGCCACGGTCGGATGAGATGTCTGAGGGGGCGCCGAACCGGGCGACCCAGGTGGCGATGAAAGCCTGCGCGACATCGGCCGCCGTTGTCGACGCCAAGGGCACGGCCTCCGGCCACCGGGTGGTGCGGTCCACCATGGTGAGGACGTGGGTGAAACCCCGCGAGGGGGGCAGAGGTCCCACCAGGTCCACGTGGATGTGGTCAAACCGGCGTTCCGGCACCGTGAACGGGGCCAACGGGGCCTGGGTGTGCCGGTGCACCTTGGCGCGCTGGCACGCGAGGCATGTCCTGGCCCAGCCGCGGACGGCCTTCCGGAGGCCATGCCAGACGAACTTGTCGGCGATCAGCCTTTGGGAGGCCCTCGCGCCCGGGTGGGACAGGCCGTGGATGGCGTCAAACACCTGGCGCTGCCAGCCCGCGGGCACAATGGGGCGAGGACGCCCGAGGGAGACGTCGCACAAGAGGGCCGCGCCCGCGCCGTCGAACGGCACCTCGGTGACGCGGAGGCCCGTGACGGCGGTCCGCAAGGCCTGGACGTCGGGGTCAGCAGCCTGGTCCGCTGCCATCCGGGCATAGTCGATGCCGAGGTGGACTGCGTGGGCGACGGCCCGGGAAAGGCAATCCGCCACCGGGTTGTCCTTCCCCGCGACGTGCTGGATGTCCGTCGTGTACTCGGACACGGCCGAGAGGTGACGCTGCTGCCGGGCCGACCACGGCTCGGTGACCTTGCCCATCGCGAAGATCAGCGGCTTGTGGTCGACGAAGGCAGTGAACGCCCGGCCCTCGAGCAGATGGCGGAAGTGCCTGACCGCCAAGTGAAGTCCGAGCAACTCGCGGTCGAAGGTACTGTAACGGCGTTCGGGCGGGCGAAGCTGCCGGCTAAAGAATGCCAGCGGTTGCCAAGCTCCACGCACCCATTGCTCGTGCACCGCGCCCACCGCGTAGTCCGAGGCATCGGTGGTGAGGGCGATCGGTGCATCGGGCGCCGGGTGCGCGAGCATGGTGGCGTTAGCCAAGGCGAGCTTCGCGCCCGTGAACGCCGTGTCCATCTGCTCGGTCCAGGTAACGTCGCCTTTGCCCGGCTTACCTCGGAGAGCTTCGTGCAGGGGGCGCAGGAGCTGGGCGATACGGGGCAGGAACCGATGGTAAAAGTTCACCATGCCCAGGAACTCCTGCAGCCCTCTGATCGTGCGGGGGCGCGGAAACCCCTTCACCGCCTCCACCTTGGCCGGCAGGGGGACGGCTCCGTGCCTGGTGACACGGTGCCCCAGAAAATCGATTGTGGCGGCGCCGAACCGGCACTTTGCGGGGTTCACAATCAGGCCATGCTGGCCCAGGCGTTCGAAGAGCGTGCGGAGGTGGCGTAGGTGCTCTTCGCGGGACGCGCTGGCGACAAGGATATCGTCCAGGTAGACGTAGACAAAATCCAAGTCGCGCAGGACGCTGTCCATCAGTCACTGGAACGCCTGAGCCGCATTCTTCAGACCGAAGGGCATGCGCAGGAACTCGAAGAGTCCGAATGGCGTGATGACCGCCGTCTTCGGGACGTCCTCCGGCCTGACGGGGACCTGATGGTAGCCGCGTATGAGGTCCACCTTCGAGAAGAAGGACCTGCCCGCCAAACGGGCGGAAAAGTCCTGAATGTGGGGGACGGGGTAGCGGTCGGGAGTCGTGGCGTCATTGAGACGGCGATAGTCCCCGCACGGTCGCCATCCCCCGCCGGGCTTCGGCACGATGTGCAGCGGCGACGCCCAAGCGCTCTCTGAGCGCCGAACGATGCCGAGTCGCTCCAGGGTAGCGAACGCCGCTTTTGCCACCGCCAGCTTCGTCGGCTCGAGGCGGCGTGCCCGGGCGTAGACCGGTGGCTCGACGGTGGGGATGTGATGGGCCACCCCGTGCTTGACGGCCCCCGCCGAGAAGGTGGGCCGCGTGAGGGCCGGGAAGCCGGCGAGGAGGCGGGTGAATGCGTCCGCTGCCGGAAGCGTACAGACCAACGTGGCCGGAACCGAATCGTTCGGCAAGCCGCTTGGCAAGCCGCTCGTTGAGCTGGGCAACGCACATGCGAGCGAGCTGAACGTCTCGGCCTGGACAAGCCGTCTGCGCTTGACGTCGACCAGGAGCCCATTAGCGCACAGGAAGTCCGCGCCAAGCAGTGCCATGGGCACGTCGGCGGTGACGAACGCCCATCGGAAAACCTGCCCTCCAAACCGCAGAGAGAGGCAGCGTTTTCCGTACGTACGGATGGGCGTCCCGTTCGCGGCAAGCAGCGCGGGGCCCCCACCCGCAGCGTGCTTGTCTGACGTGCCGGCGGGAATGACACTCACCTGTGCTCCCGTGTCGCACAGGTAACGGCGCCCGGAGAAGGTGTCCGTTATGAACAGCAGGCTGCTCGAACGGCCGGCGCTCATCGCCACAATTGAGCGCCGGCCCGGGCGTTTCCCGACCCGTTGAAGGAGCACGGCGGATGACACCGCCGAGCTTCGTGGCCGAACTTGGCGTGGAACCAGCACCAGGTGGTGGAGCTGGAGGAGCGCGGCTGGCTCCGCCAGGCCGGTGGAGTCGACGGGTTTCCCCGCGGTGGCGGTTTTTGCCGCGGCGGTGGGCGGGGCGTGGCGGCGTTCACGAGGTGCGTATCAGCATGCTGCTGAAACTCAGCGTGCTGTAGAAGATGATGCTGTGGAACAGCAGCGTCGAAGGCCGTGACGGCCACGCCAACGCTCGCCCGCGTGTCCGAAGCGGCGAAGTACTTGTCCGCCTCGGCCGCCAATGCTCGGGGTTCCGTTAGCCCGGTCCCGGCCAACGCGAGGCGAACCTGCGCTGGAAGTTGGCGACGGAAAAGCGCCCGGAATAGCGAACCGGGGGCTTCGTCGCCCAACAGTGACAGCATATGGTCCATTCGGACCGACGGGCACGTCTCACCGAGCTCGGGGAGATCCAGGAGGCGGTCGGCCCGTGCGTCGTCCGTGAGGCTGAACGTGGCTAGGAGTAGCCGCTTGAGTGCCTCGTACTTGTGGCCGTCCGGTGGGTGGCGAAGGACGGACACAACTCGAGCGGCCGTGCCGGGCCCGAGGGAGGCGACGACATGGCAGTAGCGCAGGTTGTCGTTGGTGAGGCGCCGAAGCTGAAATTGGGCTTCGGCTTGAACGAACCAGACCTCGGCCTGGGCCTCCCAAAATTCGGGAAGTTTAATCGCCATTGACTTGTCGTTGGCCATTGCAATGGCGTCGTGTTCGGAAGGATCGCTACGGCAGATCCAACGTCGAGGGTCACCAGTAAAGCGCGGCGTTACGCGCGCTGCTTGTGAGCAAGGAGGAAGCGGACAAGCGGTAACATATAAACGTCTTTATTGTAAGACTACACTGTAACACTGTACCGCTCCGGGCTGGGCGCCCGGTGTATATCATGCGGCCACGCCTACCCCTCGGACGTGGCCACCGCCCACTTGGTGCGTGGAATGATGTCACCACGCCAGTGGGCTTTTGTGTCCGCCACAATACAAAAAAAACAAAACAAAAAACAAAAAAAAACACAGAGGGCAAATGATTTGGTCTGGTAACTGCCGAAGTGGCCGCTGCCAGTCGGCGTCATCGCGTTCTTTTGTCAGGTTCTTGGTGCGAGTTGCCCTCGACGTCAGAATATGCTCCATATCTGTCGCGTGCATCCGAGGTGTCTTTAGCTCAAGGTTACGTAATGTGGGGCATGTGGGTGATCATTCCTGCGTCTTTATGTCAGCGCTGTCTCAATGAGTTGCATGAGGGTTATTTGTAACTGCCATTTTCAAAATGAATAAAAGAATGGGGGAACAGAACGAGACACCAATGAACGTCGTGATCCTCGCCCACTCCACCGTGTGTGACCCCCTCCCCCCTCCTCCGTGGGTTTGTGACCCATCCCACACACCGTGTGTAACCCACCAATCCCCGTGCGTGACCCACCCCCCCCCACACCCCATGGGTGGATCCAGGCCCCTGCCCCCATGGGTGATCAACACCCCCGTCCCCCATGGGTGATCCACTCCCCCCATGGGTGACTCACTCTCCAGTGCAGTGTGTGTGTATATATATATATATATATTGTTGCAGATACGGAGTACGGCTCTTCCCCCTTAGCAAGAGGTGGTTAGCCCCTTGTCTTGTTAAGTTGACCGTCTCCGCTCATGGTACTTGTAACGCTCTCCCGCGGGATGGAACAGATCAGGGTTATGGGTCCAGGGTTTATCCCGAATACCTTTATCCGTACCTCCGCAGAACAGGGAGGCAAGTACCGCTCGAACCCCGGTTTTTGATGGTCTAGTTGCCGAGCGGTTTTTAGCAACCCGAAGTTCGAGTCATTAGCATTCACTAAACCCGATCCTAAACGTTGGCCAAATCGTGCCACAGGTATTCAATGATGGAAAAGACAAGGACGAACGGATGTGAAGGAAAGAAGGCAAGGTAGGAAGAACAGGATTTATTATTATTTACACACAACCAAAGCAGGGAAGAAAAGAAATGTAATTTACAGGGAAATGGAAGGATCAGAAGGACACAGAGCAATTTCTAACTTATCGATACAGGCTTATCTTATACCCAGGGACAAGACACACAATACAAACTCACGTACACGAATGGGGAATTTGAAGAGTGGATTGGCTGGAGGGAGAGGAAGGTAGGATCACAAGGCTGGAAGGTTTGGCAGGGCGCACAGCAAGCAGGTCCTCTCCGGGCTTGGAGCGAGCAGGGTGGCGGCGGCACACGTATCTTGTTCGTTCCACGCGGCAGGGCTCGTTCTTGCCTTGACACGCCTCGGGCTCTTTCGGTCATCTGCTGCGGTTCTCTTGCGCGATTGTCGTACGCATATATCAAGCGGGGTCATGACACGCCCTCAGCCATTTGGGTCCCGCCCCCGTACTCTGTGTTGGTGGCCTTATATAGCAATCCATGGTCTTGTATCCTTATTTGGGCATGGAGCCGCACAGCCCTGCCCCTCGTGGCGCGTCCTGGGCTTGAATCCTTATTTGGGCATGGGGCTGAACATCCCCGCCCCTTCCTGTCCAAACAGAGCACGGAGCACATATTCACCAAAGCAGCGAACGCTGCTTCCAAACCCAGGCCAGTTGAGTCGGCGCGCACCCCACGCTTGTCAAGCTGCTTTACCCAGAGAGGGAGAGTTTGGTTGGGAAATGTAATTATTGAAGGGGAGCTATCCTTATTTGATTCAGTGCAATGGAGTGTCAATTACTGGGCAACAGAGTCTTAAACTGGAACACATACATAATAAGGGAATAACTATTTAGAGGTTCTAAGATTGGCTAGGTGTATGCGATGAATTAACTAAGGGGAGCGACCTTTGACCTTTACAATGATGGAGGTATTTACACAGAGCATGACATTTACAAGGTGTGGTATTTACAAAAATTACAGGATTCTCAAATCCGTTACAATATATATATATATATATATATATATATATATATATATATATATGTGTGTGTGTGTGTGTGTGTGTGTGTATATATGTGTGTATATATGTGTGTATGTGCATATATGTGTGTGCATATGTGTGTGTGTATGTGTATATATATATATATATATATATGTGTGTATGGAGTGGATGACCCACTCCCCAGTGCAGTGTGTGTGTGTTTGTGTGTGTGTATGTGTGTGTGTTTATATGTGTGTATGTGTATATAAGTGTGTGGGTGTGCATGTGTGTGTGTGTGTGTGTGTGTGTACATGTGTGTGGATGTATATATGTGCATATGTGCAGATGTGGATGTGTGTATATGTGTGTGTGTGTGTGTGTGTGTGTGTGTGTGTGTGTGTGTGTGTGTGTGTGTGTGTGACCCACTCTCCCCCGTGTGTGACCCACTCTCCCCTGTGTGTGTGATGTGGCAGGGAAAGGATTTGAGCTGTTAAAGTCACATTTTACATGAGATGTAATAACACATTTCAAACTGTATTTCCCATGTGCACGCACATGCATTCACATGTTATCAGAAGTAAATAAATTGTGTAGACTGTAGATTATATCATTTGTGGATCTGATAAATTGCCAGTAACCATTTCGTGAAACTGAATGTGCAGGTGCAGCATCTAACTCAATATGTCCCAATGTCACACGTCCATGCCCGTGGGATTTCCACGGGTGACCCCACAAGTATATATATATATATATATATATATATATATATATATATATATATATATATATATATATATATATATATATATATATATATATATATATATTGTTGCGGGTTCGTCGCCGGCCTTCTTGTCTTTGACTGACCAGGCGCGACCCGAGGCCTATGACGTTCCTTCCGGACAGCGCGAAATAGGGTATCAGGACCAAATTCACTATTACCTAAATACTCGCGCTGCCCTGAAGCGAGGAGACAAGTCTCGCACGAACCACGTGTGTTGATACGCCGAGCGGTTGCGTACACGCGATCCGTGCCGTTTAAATGGTGGAACCCGATTCAAGTGGTTCTATTCGTACCACGCTTAGTCAATGGCGAAATCACAAGGCGATCGAATTGGAAAGGAAGAACAGGTTTATTTACAGTATACAATGGTTCAAGAAAAAGGGGACACAGAGCAGCCTTATACAGTCTTACTTAATACCCAAGGACACCGGCCCGTCTCACACACACAATCGCACGGGGATTGCAGATAGCAGGACGATGTTCACCAGCTCGCCCAGGGATGGCTCTCGTGCAGTTCTCTCCGGGCCCCGGCACGTCCCATGTAGATGGAAGGAGGAGAAGGCAGGAGCTCTCCGCGTGTCGTCTGAATGGAGCGAGTTATCACGGGGCGAATTGTTAGGGAGTGAACTTTGACGCGCCTGGCGGTTATTCACTTGCGGCTATGGCCGCGCTTACCTGCGTGGCTGGAAAGCGCAATAAGCATTATCGGCGCGTCTGGCTGTGCCCGCGTACTTGGCACAGTTCAACACCTCTTCTTCTCTCTCTCTGCACAAGTCGTTAAACAACGCGCGTATCCTCCGCAAGTTCTCCAAACAACGCGCTTATCTTGCGAGTCCGAATCCTTTCTCTCTCCTCTGCGAGTCCTGGTGTGCTAGTCCTTTCACAACGAGCAAACCCCCTCAAGTTCTCCCACACTAGTGATGCAAGTCAAGTCCTTTTCTGCTTGTAAGTCCTCCTAAAGGGCTTTGCGCAGTGACTAATATAGGCCCGCCCTGCGAACCTTCTCGAACTCACCAGACGCGCCTCACCACACCCTCTCACGCCATGCCGCCAGAGCCCTGATTGGCTGGTGGCTCTTACTGTCTCCCGCTGCCGCTCCCCGACCTGAACGCATGCCCCACCCCGACCCCGTGACCGCGACCCCGACTCATCCTTCTCAGGCCTACCTCATGTTACTCGACTAGTGGGCAGCCAATGCTTAACAAACCGGATCGAGGCTAGGGTGGCTGGAAAATTGGTGGCAAGTAAAGCCTATTTTCTGTCTTTACACAACGCAGGCACTAAGAGGGGAAATGGCCTATTCTTACACATACTAAGATATAACTATACTACAAATGGGCCTGGTGTTGCTCGTGTGACTAACTATGGGGGGCAACCCTTTAACCTTTCATGACTTCAATGTGCCAATCTCAAAACCGTAGCACTGCTCCCCTCCCTTGCCAGACTCCTCCCCGAGTCGAACCCACACAAGTGAGAACGACCGGTTTTGAGAAAGGTTTGGGACTATTTTTAAAATTGCGTGTGACACTTAGATGTGGTTCCCCTCTAACATTTAATCTAACTCCCTGTGTGTGACAGTTTTACAACACTAGATATGTCCCACCTACTGCGTTGTGTAAGTAACTCTAACTGACTCACACCCACAGCTAACCAAATTGCGGAATTGTTTTGAAACTACACATAAAGCCGGTGGGTAGCATCTTATTTACAACTACAACCTAATTATTTACATTTCTATAACCCAGGACCTGTTCTTTTGGAAAGAAGTTTGGAGGGGAGAAAACACAGCAATGCACCAATGCACCAATACACATTTCACAAAAGCTCACATTTCAAATGTCATATTTGCTGCTTGGCTGCATCTTCTTGCTTCCTGCTTCATCTTCGGTGTGCAATAATAAAAGAAACTTGAAGGTCTTCTTTCCTGGCACACCAGAATACAATGTACAAACCGTGTCCGTTTTTATTGCCAGCAGGGCGAATCTCATGTGGTCTGACTGCGTGACATCGACGCCACTTAAAACCAGTGGTCCGCAGGTGCAAGGTAAGTTTGCAGCAAATGACTGCTCAGCAAAAAGGCAAGGCCACAGATCGTGTGGTCCATAATGTGTATTGTGGTGCAGCAAAATGCAGCAGAGGTGCCGCACAGGTGTAGCCAGTTGCAGCTGCACAGTTCAGTGTTCCTGCACACTTCCCCTCCAAAATGGGTCCATGGGTGGGGAGGAAGACAAAGCACAGTTAGCAAAGGAAAGGGCACAAGGGTACACCAAACACAAGGTAATGCAACATGAGGGGCGCGGGAGAGCGAGCAGAGCAAGCTCGTCCCTAACCGTTCGTACCCCCGCCCCCCCATGTCAGCTTACACGACCCTTGCCCTTCCCTGTATTTACAATTTACAAATCCGTCTCTATGTCCTGTTTTCCATATCCCCCTCTAAACCAAATTCGTCTTCCAATCCCTCCCAAGAAGGAAGAGATGGAATTACACACAATGTCAAACTTCCACGTCATGATGCGTCTCACTTACTCAACAGTTTACACAACCCGGTGTGGAGTTCCATCGCCTTTGGCGAGTGGATGTGGATGGTGCGAAGAGATTACTCATCCTAACTATACTCTAATAACATTAACTCAGTTACACTACCCGGGGTCTTGCCCTGCCAATTCAATTGGCCATCGTTACACTATGCGGTTCTAAAAACCAATTCCCATTGACCCACCCTGTGGTGCCCATGAATTTGGGTCTCACTCCCCAATTTTTCTTACTGTGCCTTTGCACAATTTTGGGGCTGGGTCATGTGGCTCCACTAGCAGGTCCAACTACCTGCGCACCTCCGCCACTGAAGTCACCACCCGAGCTTACCTTGCTCCTTTCAACAACCCTAAATCGGGGAAGGCCCCTCCTGGCTCTCTCACCCCTCTGATGCCCTCTCTGGCATTGGGCTACCCGGGTCCTTCTCCTGGATCCTCAGGCCCCACTGAACACTAATCTGACTGGCTCCCAGAGCCTACCTGCGGCCTCACCTGGCCGACAAACTACCAGTGGCGGAGTGCTCCAATAACCATACGCACCAACAAAGCCCACATGCCCAGCCATTCACTGACTCATGCACCCATCCAAGCACTTCCTGCTACATCCTGCACCACAGGTGTCAATATCCAACAATTTACCTAAGCCCTCTACTTGACTTTTAACTACCCTCCCCGGGTATTCGTGAAGGGGTCCATCTTCCCCCATTCACTCCTTCGCACCATGCATTCCACACCACTTATTCCACACCAAATATTCTCACCATTTATTCCACACACCAAGCTCTCTTGCAGACCATGCAAGTCAATTCACTCAACACAATTCCATTCGTCCTCAATACACCACTCATACACCACCTCTGGTCATCCCCGACCAATGCCTCATTTGCGCCTCAATCGCAAGCTCCATACACACAGTAATTCCCATTCAATTCCTCATTTGTTCAAGCTCATCCACACACACAATTTCTCCACACTACTACACACACACAGCATCATCTAACTAGCTGCTTTTCCCCCTAATACTCGTGCTTTCCCATCTTCCCTTACACTAAGCACTCCCTCGTCATTATCATCCTTCTAATCTCTCTACGTCCCCTCTACCTATACCATGTCCCTACTTAAATCTTGTCCTCTACTGTCATTTCTAAATCCCTAACAATTATCCTAGCCCGCCCTCGGCTAGTTTTGACTGCCACCCCATATTCTAATGCTCATGTGCCCCAATGAATGGTAAGCTACCATTCGCCAACACTATGGCTAACTGTCCACTCCACTCAAGCCTCTCGGTGTGGAAATACATTTTTGTCATCACAGCTTGGCTTCGAAAAACCGAGCAATGCATGCGGGTGGTTGGTCTCCTGTTGGTTGGGTCCGTCCGGCATTTTCGATTCAGGGGAGGAGGTTTTGTTGGGCCAAGGTTCCAGGCGCCATCTCTGCGCAGAGCCTTTCGGTCCCCGGCACGATGGCCCAACCTCCCACGGTCGGAGCACCGCGCCCGCCAGGCGGCGAAGCTCCGACCTCTCCTACCCCACTCCAACCGTGCTGATCGCCTTTCCCGCCAAGGCGCGGCACCGACCATACAGGAAGGGGCTCGGCACGAATCGTGCACGGCACTCCTTGCGAGACCGCCGCGGCAACGATCCCCGCCGGTCCCCGCAGCACACCACGCCCCGAGGGCTCGCGTCGGCTATCCGTCGCACTACGCGCTAACCCCCCGGTCTGGGTTGATGCCTGAGTCGCATTCTCACACCCACACGCGACCCACTCCTCTCTCGCACACCGAGGCGCCCCCATACACTCCATTACTGCACTCTCCTGTGCACACTCTTCTCTTGAACACTCATGTGCACACCACTCAGGTGCACACTCTTTTGTTACACCCTCAGTAACAACCACGGGTGTGCACTCTTCCGGAACACACCCAATCAGCGCACACTTACCCACAGGTGTGCACTCTCTTGTTGCACACCCAATCACACGCTCTGGTGTGCACACCTCTACAACACGCTCTGGGGTGCATCCTCTCTCACTCCCGGCCATCGCACACTCTGTTTCACTCTCCTCTTCAACACACTCAGATTCACACTCTTCCCACATACACTCTGTTACACACTCGCGCTTTGGTGCCGTTCGCACACGCGTGCCATTCGCTTTCACACATCGCACAACGGACCTTCCACGAGCGCCCGGGTTGCGTCGCGATCCCAAGCGCGCCAAAAAACTTTTCGCGCCAAACATTTTCGTGCCATACACGCTCCTACTCACCTTCGGGATTCTCTTCTCCGCCAACTGCACCTGCAAACCTTCATTTTTGTTAGCAAGTACGGCATCACAATGCGAACACGGACTTTGTGCAAATTCCATTTCGACCTCCCGTGATACATTTTCTAATCCGCCGTCTCTTCAACCCCAATTTCAACTATGATTATTTCTTTTTCTTTTTCCTCGACGACCGCCGGTTCACATAAAATTTTATCTTCCAACTCTGCGGCCGTTGGCTTTTCCACACCCCGAGTCGCGATCTCTGTCAACTTGGCTGCGCTCTGCCCAAGCTCGCTTTCCCCGCGTTCCTCGCACCGCGTTACCCCGTCGCATCCCTTTGCGACCTCTTCGCTCAACTTGCGTCCTATATCCTTCCCCATCTCTTTCGCTTCCTTTTTCGACGCCACCCTCATTTTTCTCAATTCGTTCTTTCGGGTGCCCATTTTGCTCTCTAGCCCGTTTTTCACCTCTTCCAATTGATCTCCCATCTGTTTTATGTCCCGGGTGTATTTGTCCCCCATTTCTTTCAATTGGCCACCCATTTCATTTTCCAACCCTTTTATTTCCCGGGTGGTTTTGTCGCTTTGAGCATCCATCTTTTTCTCTTGGATGTCCATTTTCCCATTTAATTTATTTATGTCATTCTTTTGGGTGCCCATCATTTCTTTCAATTCTTTGGTTTCGTTTTTCATTTCTTTTATTTCTTCGGTGGATTTGTCACCCTGGTTATCCATTTTGTGTTCCAATCGCTCACTCTGAGCCTTCATTTCTGCCATGAATTTCGCCATGAAGAATTGCATGTAGCCTGGCATCGCGGGCTCGGCTTCCGTTGCCTCATGCGAGGCGTCGCCATTTCCTTCCCCTACTGCCGGCCCCTCATCAATTGCCTCTTCTTCCCCCAATTCTTCCCGGGGGTCCTGGGTTATTGATTCTACCTCCTCTACCTCCTCATTTACCCCCACCGGCATTCGACCGCCTTGACTAGCCATGTGTTACGGATTCGACACTTCCGTGGTTGTGGTTTTCATCCACTTGAAACATTTCTGGTTATGTATTATTATTCTTATTGGGGTTGGAAGGAAACAGCGATTATTGTTGTTAAAAGGTAAGGTTATTGTTGTTAAAAGGCAAAAAGGGTTAATATTTTACATGAAACAGGAAACCGGATCGAGAACCGGAAGACGACGATAGAGAAGAGGAAGGAGAAGGCGTGAGGAGAAGAAGTGGGACAAGACGCGTGTCTTGAAGCTCCGTAGCAAGTGTGATCGAGCAAATGTCGCGAGTGAACTTTGAGTCCTTGAAAGGAATCTCCTGCGATCGGTGTTATCGCTGTAGGATTGAGAAACCTGCATAGTCAGGTATAGGCATTGAGATTTCGAAGAATTCCCCCGCCAGGTCGCTTCGACTCACGTAAGAGCCGTCGGCCATTTTGAACCTCGCGTGTCATTCACTGAAAAAGGTTTTTGCTTTGTCAGCTTGTCTCACCCTCCGGTGGTCTGCCGGGGATGGGTGTGCACAAAAGCGGCGTTTGAAGATTACACTGCGGTTCGCTGATTGAACGGTGAATGTGCACGTCTGCTTCGCGTCTTTGGGATTTCCCTTTCCACCGCCAGTTTGCTGGTGGTTTGGACCATGTGACGGTCCACACCTTGCCTACACCTCCTTACTCGCCTCATCACCTCTTCGCCGGATCACCTTTGAGTTATAGAGACATTGAGGAGTGTTCTGTTCCATTCACTGGGAGCGCAGTGAGTTATGTTACTTGAGCAGATGGTACCATCTTAATATATATTGATTGTATTGTTGATTGCTATCATTGTTGTATCGTTATTCCTGTGTGATTTTTAATATATTATTTGTTTGTGGATAACCATTGGTGTGGTTTCAATATTGATTTTGACACGGAATAACATATTTTTCTGCCGTGGCTCCTCTCGGGGTTCGGAGGTATACCGAGACAAGGAGGTCGGGGAGGAACACGTAACAGAAATTGGGGGCTCGTCCAATTGACTCGTGGGCTCGAAATTGGGTCTTCGTCCGGGATCAAAAAATTCCCTCATAACATTCGTTCGGGATTGACCCAGATTGAAATTGGGGGCTCGTACTGTGGAGAAATGTTTGGGCTCGGCTTTTTTTTTTTCTTTCTTTTTTTTGTATACTGAATCGAGGCTCGTGAAAGAGCTAACATTTATTTCACTAACAAAACAACCAGACAAACAAAATATACAAAAAGAGGGAGCGGAAGACAAGATGGGGAGAGAAGGGGAAGCACACAACCACAACATTTGAGAGCAGGGAGAAGTGTGGGAGGGAGAGGGCTTGGGGGGAGGAGGTGTGGGAAGGGGGAGGGGAGAGGTATAAAACACAAGGGGACCGAAATTAGCGGGGGTAGAAAAGATCAAGGTTTTGGATGGGGGAGGAAAGAGATGGTGGTGAACAGCTGTTTTAAAGACCTGGAGGGTGGAGTGGGATTGAAGAGAGTGAGGGAGTTTGTTCCAGAGGCGGGAGAAAAGAGGAATGAAGGAGTGAAGGTGAGCAGAAAGTCTTGATTTTGGCAGTTTAACCATAAGAGGGTTGCAGGCAGATCTTGTGCGACCTGTAGGAATATTTTGGGGACAGAGCCCAGAGAGAGCTGGGGGGGGCAAGGCCAGAGAGGAGTCGGTAGAAGACGGAAAGACCACCAACCTGCCTGTGGTGAGTGAGTGAAAGGCCCTTGGAGTTAGCTTCATCGCGGGAGATTCCAATGATTCTGAACGCTTTGGTTTCAACAGCGTGAAGACGAGCTAGGTGTGAGGCAGGAGCACCAGACCAGAGGGGAGAGCAGTATTCCATAGAGCTGCGGATGAAAGCCTTGTATGTGGTGAGGAGCTCAGGTGTGCCAAGGAAGGACTTCGCACGACGGAGGATGCCCAGTCGGCGACTGGCTTTGGAGGCCAGATTTGAAATGTGGTTTTCCCAGGAAAGATCATGGCAAATAGTGAGACCCAAAAGCTTGAGTGACAGAACTTCTTGGAGAGGATTATTCAGAAAGTGGATGGGAGGGTTGTCCAGTCGGTCTTTTCGGAGAGACATCATAAGAGTGTGAGATTTATCAGGATTGAAAGACATGTTCCATTTGGATGCCCAGTCTGTGATTTTGTCCAGGTCTGCAGAGAGTGAGGAGGCTGCAGACTGCCAATCTGAGGGATGAGGAATGGAGCGACAGAGAGTAGAGTCGTCAGCAAAGAGATAGAGAGGATTTTCAAGAGAGTCAGAGAGATCATTGATGAAGACCAGAAAAAGCACAGGGCCCAGAACACTACCTTGGGGAACTCCAGCCTGAACAGGAAGAGGAGATGAGAGAAACCCATTCAGGGCCACACGTTGACTATGACCAGAGAGGAAGTCCGCCAGCCATGCGTGGAGATTTCCATGGATACCAAAGGAGGAGAGTTTGGTGAGCAGAGCAGGGTGCCAGACCGTATCGAAGGCACATGAAATGTCAAGGGAGACAGCTCTAATTTCCTGTTTGGCATTGAGGACCTCCATCCATTGTTGAGAAAGTAGAAGCAGCATGTCCAGAGTAGAGTGACCAGGTCTGAAACCAAATTGATGATCAGAGATCAAGCCATTGGAGAAGAGGAAAGATTTCATATCTGAAGCAATGATGGATTCCATGACTTTGCTGATAATTGGGAGAAGGCTGATTGGTCTGTAGTTGCTAGGATCTATTTTTGCACCTTTTTTGTGCAAAGCGGTGATGTTGGCTGATTTCCAAGCAGATGGCAGATGGCCTTGAGCAAAAGAGAGGGTGAAGAGAACAGAAAGAGGGAGTGAAAGAGCGGAAGAACATGATTTTAGGACCCGTGGGCTGATGCCGTCAGGACCAGTTGCAGAATCAGAGTCGAGGGTTGACAGAAACTTTTCCACCTTGTCAGGAGGAAAGGACACAGAGTCCAGGAGCAGCTGGGTACGACTGGGTACGGTGGGTACAGAGAGGGATGGGTTTGGGACACAAGATTTAGAGGCAAACACAGAGTTGAGGCATTCAGCTTTTTCACGTGCGGAGTCAGCCGTTAAGCCGTTTGAAGTGAGGTAGGGGAGGTTGGGGGAACAAACACCAGAAACAGATTTGACCAGACGCCACCAGGATTTGGAAGAGGGAGACAGATAAGAGAGTTCAGTCTTGAGAACGGTGAGATATTGTTTCCTGGCTCTCCTGAGGGTGGACACACACTTGTTTCGGGCTTTGTGAAAGGAAATGAGATTTCCTTCCATTGGATTTGCTTTCCAGGAGACGAAAGCAAGTTGTTTCAGGGCAACAGCCTCACCACAAGATTCCGTGTACCATGGACGGGAGGAAGGGTATGACAACTGAAGACGAGATGGGATAAATCTGTGCATGAGAGAGAGCAATTTACTTTGAAAGAATTCCCAGGATGAGTTGATGTCAGAGGCGGTAGAGATGGGAGACCAGTCCAGATGATTGATGGCTGCTTGAAGACCGTGCCAGTTGGCCTGAGTGAAATGCCAGACTCGTCGACGCTGAGGAGGCTCTCTGAGAATTGTCAGAGAGATGCTGATTTGCTGATTTGCTGATTTGCTGATTAAATTCCCTAAATCTCGTACTGTGGATTAAATTCCCTAAATTTCGTCTGGGAAAGAATTCCCTAACATTCCCAGAATTCCCAAATTTGGAATTTTTTTCCAACATTTCCAAATTTTTCAAAAATTGGAAAACATTTTGTGTGAAGGTTAACTGGAGTTAATGGATAGTCACCATGGAGTTTGACGCAGAGAAGTTTGCAGTGACCCCTAGTGAGGCACAGTTCCAAGCATAAAAAAATAGGACCTCTTGGTATTGGCCAGACATTTTAGCTTGGAGGTCCGAGCGAAAATGAGGAAAGCAGAGATGCAGAGATTGGGGATAGAATCTTTGGTGGGACAAGGAACATGGGAAGAGGGAGCCTTGGATTGGTTACCCGAGGAACAAGAAAATGTGGAGCTCCGGAACCTGGAGATGCAATTGCAGAGCCAGGAAAGGTTAGAAGAGAAAAAAGCAGAGGAAAGGAGAGTTGAAAGAGAACTCGAAGAGAGAAGAGAAAAGGAACAAGCAGAGGAAAGGAGAGCTGCAAGGGAACTCGAGGAAAGAAGAGCAGCACAGGAACGAGAACTCGAAGAAAGAAGAGAAGAGAAAAAAGCGCAGGAAAGGAGAGCTGCAAGGGAACTCGAAGCAGAGGAGAGAAAAGCCGAAAGGGAGTTAAAGGAACGTGAACTGGTGCTTCAGCAGGAAATTAAACGAAAGGAGCTGGATTTAATGAAGGAACGGGGAGAGGTACCATCCATGCCGACTGGTTCGACACCAATTCAGAACACCTGGGATTTTGGCAGACATGAGACTGGTTCCACCTTTCAATGAAAAGGAGGTAGCCAAATTTTTTTCACACTTTGAGAAAGTGGCTCAACTGATAAAATGGCCTGAGGAGTCCTGGACCATGTTAGTGCAAAGTGTTCTGGTGGGTAAAGCTCAAGATATTTATTCGGCTTTACCGATTGACCAATGTGCAGATTATGAGATAGTGAAGAAAACCATTCTCAAAGCCTATGAATTGGTCCCTGAAGCTTACTGGCAACAATGCCGGAATGCCAGGAAGAGGGAGAATGAGACCCATGTGGAGTTTTCAAGAATAAAAGAAACCATGTTTGATCGGTGGTGTGATTCAAAAGGGGTTGGGAAAGACTTAGAACTATTGCGACAATTGATCCTGGTGGAGGAATTCAAACAGTGTGTCCACGAGGACATTAAAGTACATCTGGAGGAAAGGAAAGTACCAAAGTTGTATGAGGCAGCAACCATGGCAGATGACTATGCCGTAACACACAGGATGGGGTTCCACAAACCTAACTTCTCGCCTAGACTTAAACGAGCTATGGTACATCCGGTGCGGAGAACGAAAATTCATGGGGGCGGCCTCGAGATGACTATGAGGACAACTCTGATACCACAACTTTTAGAAATCAGAAGGCTACGGCTCCAAGACAGACCTATCTTCCAGGGGGCTCGAGGCAGACCACGAGGTTCTCCTCCGGGCCTACTTGCGCTTTTTGCCATAAACCTGGACACTTGATGTCCCACTGTTATGCTCTGGAAAAGGAAATTCAGGAGCGGAGTCCGACGAGTACAACTCCTAATGCAATGGCAAATGTGAGAAATCGCCCTCAAAAGGGTTACCAACCATTTATTTCAGAGGGGTTTATGTCACTGAATGGAGACTCGACTAACCAGAGACCTGTTAGGGTATTGAGGGACACAGGAGCAAATCCATCTTTAATGCTTGAAGGCATTTTGGCATTGTCAGAGGAGACGGCAACTGGCGATAGTGTTCGTTTACAGGGGATTGGTGGCTGTGTTAGAGCTCCACTTCATGTCATCCATTTGGAGTCTGATTTGGTGTCAGGACCGGTCACCGTAGGTTTACAAGCCACTCTTCCTGTAGAGGGAGTATCTTTTGTTATCGGGAATGATCTGGCCAGTGGTTAAGTTTCTGGTGACCCGATGGTTGTTAAAAAACCCATTAGGGAAAATAACACCACACCATTTAGGGATGGTGGCAAATTTGGCAAGTTATTTGTAGGTGGACTGAACTTCAAAACAAAGGAAGAAGTTCTGACCTCTGTCTTCAGCAAAAATGGACCGCTTTTGGAAGTGCGGCTGGTAAAAGACAGGGAAACGCAAAAGTCAAGAGGGTTTGGCTTTGTCACGTTTGAAAACACAAAGGACGCCAAAGAGGCAGAGAGAGATTGGAATGGCAAGGATTTGGATGGTCGGACCATAGCCGAAGAGAAGGCAGGCCATATGTGTCGAGGGGGCTACAGAAGAGAAAAACGTGGCGGTAGTTTTGGTGGTGGCCGCAGTCTATATTACTATGGAGGCTCCCAGAGTTACGGCAGCTCCCGAAGGAATGATTATCAGGGTAGTGGCCAAGAAGGAGACCGCTATTCACGTGACTACAGTGACAAGCGGTCCAACCATGATTATTACGAAAGTTAGAAAGAGTGGAAGCCCTGAATGCTGTGGAGCAGCCGAGCAAAAATTCCTACACGGATTAACCGTGAACGCCACATTCCTAAAGGCGTCCATGTAGTGAACTTTCCGACACGGATTAACCGTGGATTCCACGTTCCTAAAGGCGTCCATGTAGTGAACTTTTCTGCACGGACTAACCGTGAACTCCACGTTCCTAAAGGCGTCCATGTAGTGAATACTTCCAGGCCTCACCACCCAACCACCATGGAACCTGGCTTTCAGCTCGGCCTCCCGGGAAAAGTGCTGTAGATTTGCTTGACTTTGGATTTTGAGCACTACCCCTTAACCTTCATTCAAAAGAAACTAAAAGTCACATGCTCGCCACTTCTTCGACTGGGCCACTGTCTGTGGCTTGCTTTTTTGGTGGTCGTGCGGATTTTTTGGCCATTGAGTCTGCCCTCCGCATAGTCCCGGCTCTGCTCCCTGCTTCGCCTACCCGGCTCCTTTGCCTGCTCGCTGTTTCCTCGGGCACGCTCTCATGGGTTGTGTCCTTCGCAGCGGTGTGGCGGCGGTTTTCCCGCCGTGATCTTGATTTGTAGTGGCGGCGGTTGATTGCCGCTGCATTTCCCGCTTTGCTGTGATCAACCTTGGCCTCGTGATCGTCTCTTTGCTCCTGTCTGCCCTCTGCTTGGTCCCGACTCTGCTCCTGGCTTCACCTACCTGGCTCCTTCGTCTCCTTCGTTTCCTTGGGCCTGCTCCCGTGCGTTGGGACCATTGTTTCACCTCTTCAACCTTGGCCTCGTGCTCGCCTCTCCGCTCCTGCCTGGCATGGCTCTGCGGTACTCCGCCGCAAGGCTCCTTCTGCTCAATACCCGCTCCACCCCATTATGCATCTCTGCTATCAAATCAAATGGACTCCTCCGACGACCCAGGTACATTCACCGTGGCTCCGGTCGTAAGTTTGTATATGTACAATCAGGTCACTCCATCCCCGTCCCCTGGTCGGCTCAGCACACTCCCACTCATCGTCCCAGCGCACCTAGTCATGGCAACGCCCAAAATCGCACCTCCTGCCTGCGAACCCTGGCTAAATCACCTGAATTCATCCCCGCTGTTCAAAACAACATCAAGCTCACCCTGTTCAACACCCGGTCCCTCAACAACAAATGCCTCATCCTCAACGACTACATCCTGGATAACAAACTGGACTTTCTCTGTCTCACCGAAACCTGGCAACAACCACTGGACTACTACACGCTCAACCTCACCACACCCAATGGATATTCCTACGTCAATAAACCACGCTCGGAGGGCCGAGGTGGTGGAATTGCCGTTATCCACCATCAAGACATCAGGACCAGCCTCATCCCCATCGCCTCATCCTCATCCTTTGAACACCTGGCTTTTAAACTCTCTGGTCGCACGCAGTCAGTCATGGCTGTCGTCTACCGCCCTCCCAAACCACACCCATTATTCCTGTCTGACTTCTCCGACTTTCTGACCCAGCTATGTTCCCTCTCCCCCTCAATCCTCCTCCTTGGTGATTTCAATATCCACATGGACTCCACTGACTCCACAATAACCACTGACTTCACTGATTTACTCACCTGCTTTAACCTCACTCAACATGTCAACTTTCCTACGCATATCCGTGGTTACATTTTGGACCTTGTCTGCTCCACTGGATTAATTTTGCACCATCTCTCTGGCTCCGACCTCACCCTCTCTGACCACTTAGCCATCACTATGACCATCAACATCCCCACCCCAACACCAAGACATTATCGCACTATCAACTTCCATAAGCTAAACACTCTTTCACCTACCTCATTCTCATCCACCCTCTCTGAAAAAATGTCCACTTCTCCCTTCATTGACCTCCACACCCCTTCTGACCTCACTGACTACTACAACCACACTCTCTCCTCCTGCCTTGACCAGCTTGCGCCTGTAAAAACCAAAACAGTTTCTTTCACCCATTCTGCTCCCTGGTTTACCCCTGAACTCCGCCTGATGAAAACTCGTGCTCGCCAACTTGAAAGACTCTGCAATAAAACAGGTCTCACAGTTCACTCCCAAGCCTACAAGGACCACCTACAACACTACAAAGATGCCCTCTCCCACGCCCGCTCTGCCTACTACTCTCAAATTATCCACTCTGGCTCCGGAAACCCAAAAGCACTCTTCTCGACAATAAACAAACTCCTCCGCCCCCTGGACACCACCACCCAGTCATTCACAGTAGACAACTGCATCTCCTTCCTTTCTTTCTTCCAACGCAAAATTGACAACATCTACAACAGCTTGACCACCGCCGCACCCGCTCCCCCTCCAACCACCTGCCCCCCCTTATCCTGCCTTCCCCTGTCTCAATTCTCCCCGGTCTCCCCTACTGACCTCTCTGAACTCCTCATAGGAATGAAAACTGCCACCTGCACTCTTGACCCCATCCCCTCCAGCTTTGTCAAGGCCTCCCTCCCTGCTCTCTCTCCACTTATCATTGTAACAATAAACTCCTCCCTGTCTACAGGCATCGTCCCACCATCCCTCAAAATTGCTGCTGTTACCCCCATTCTAAAAAAACCTGGTCTAAACCCTGACACCCTAAACAACTTCAGACCCATCTCCAACCTACCCTTTCTGTCGAAAGTTTTGGAACGTGCTGTAGCCACTCAACTCAAACATCACCTCTCTGCCAATAACCTGTATGAAACATTCCAATCCGGATTCCGCTCCAACCACAGTACTGAAACTGCACCCCTCAAAATCACCAACGACCTTCTCCTCTCCTCTGACACTGGCAACCTCAACATTCTCGTCCTCCTCGACCTCAGCGCTGCCTTTGACACCATCGATCACACCATCCTCCTCACCCGACTTGAATCCACCTTTAACGTTACCGGCACTGCCCTCTCTTGGATTAAATCATACCTCTCTGACAGACGGCAGTTCATCTTCATCAATAACTGCAAATCCCCCACTGCTCCCCTCCCCCAAGGTGTCCCCCAAGGTTCAGTTCTTGGCCCCCTCCTCTTCATCCTTTACCTGTCCCCCCTCGGTCACTTAATCCGCCGTCATGGTCTCCAATTCCACTGCTTCGCCGATGACATCCAGCCTTTCATCTCCACCAAGTCCGTCTCCACTGACACCCACTCTATCCTGACAAACTGCATCTCTGAAATAAAATCCTGGCTTCAAATCAACTTCCTCAAACTTAACTGTGATAAATCTGAAATAATCATCATTGGCCCAAAAACGCTCACAAAATCCACCCATAACTTTGCCCTCAACATCGACGGTATCCCAGTATCCACCTCCCCTCTCATCCGGAATCTTGGCGTCATCTTTGACCAAACCCTCTCCTTCGACAAATACACTAAACAGATCACAAAGACAGCCTTCTTTCACCTAAAAAACATCGCCCGTCTCCGCTCATCCCTCTCCTCCACGGCTGCAGAAACCCTCATCCACGCCTTCGTCACCTCCCGTCTGGACTTCTGCAATAGCCTCCTCTATGGTTCACCCTCAACAATCACCAATAAACTCCAATACATTCAGAACTCCGCTGCCCGTCTACTCACCCATTCCCGGACCCGTGACCACATCACCCCCGTCCTTTACAAGCTTCACTGGCTTGTACTTCACTTTACTGAAGCTTCACAAGCTTCACTGATCTCTGAGAGATCTCCCAGAGAATCCAGTACAAAATCCTCCTCTTGACCTACAAAGCCCTCCATAACCTGGCCCCATCCTACCTGGCTGACCTCCTCTCCAGACACACTCCCACTCGCAACCTCCGCTCTGCCGGTACCAACCTCCTGACCCCCCCCCCCCCTCCGGACCAAATTCAAATCCTGGGGGGGACAGGGCCTTCTCCATCGCTGCTCCCACCCTCTGGAACTCACTACCTCACACCATCAGAGACTCCTCCTCACTCACCACATTCAAAACATCACTCAAGACCCACCTTTTCAGCACTGCATTCAACATTCAACCCACAGCATTTAACCCCTGACTATCACTTCTCCTTCTCCCTCCTTTTGTTTTATATATTTCCCTATTGATTCTTGTCTTTTTGCAATTGTTGTTTTCATGTTTTGTTATGCATTATGTTTTGCACTCTGTCAAAGCGCCTTTGGGCTTCATGAAAAGCGCTATACAAAATAAATGAATTATTATTATTATTATTATTAAAAGTAAAAAATCAGAGGGTGATGAGATGGAGTTTGGCTTTGCAGGAGTCTAACTGGGAAATTGAACATGTAAAGGGCACAGACAATGTCGTTGCTGACGCTGGGTCCAGAGTGAATTAACTTTGGAAATCTCTGTGGGTTGTTTGAAGTTTTGTTGCTTTATTTTTTGGGGAATATTGAGTATTGTTGCTCATGGGAATTGATGATTTGGGTTGTGAGTTTACTCTTGTTTGTTTAAAGAGTTTGCCTGCAAAGAAAGTTTTCGCTGTGTTCAAACTTTCTTTCTTGAGGGGGGGAAGTGTTACGGATTCGGCACTTCCGTGGTTGTGGTTTTCATCCACTTGAAACATTTCTGGTTATGTATTATTATTCTTATTGGGGTTGGAAGGAAACGGCGATTATTGTTGTTAAAAGGTAAGGTTATTGTTGTTAAAAGGCAAAAAGGGTTAATATTTTACATGAAACAGGAAACCGGATCGAGAACTGGAGGACGACGATAGAGGAGAGGAAGGAGAAGGCGTGAGGAGAAGAAGTGGGACAAGACGCGTGTCTTGAAGCTCCATAGCGAGTGTGATCGAGCGAACGTCACGATTGAACTTTGAGTCCTTGAAAGGAATCTCCTGCGATCGGTGTTATCGCTGTAGGATTGAGAAACTTGCGTAGTCAGGTATAGGCGTTGAGGTTTCAAAGAATTCCCCCGCCAGGTCGCTTCGACTCACGTAAGAGCCGTTGGCCATTTTGAACCTCGCGTGTCGTTCACTGAAAAAGGTTTTTGCTTCGTCAGCTTGTCTCACCCTCCGGTGGTCTGCCGGGGATGGGTGTGCACAAAAGCGGCATTTGAAGATTACACTGCGATTCGCTGATTGAACGGTGAATGTGCACGTCTGGTTCGCGTCTTTGGGATTTCCCTTTCCACCGCCAGTTTGCTGTTGGTTTGGACCACGTGACGGTCCACGCCTTGACGGTCCACGTCCACGCCTTCAATGGCGAAATCACAAAAGCGATCGAATTGGAAAGGAAGAACAGGTTTATTTACACTATACAATGGTTCAAGAAAAAGGGGACACAGAGCAGCCTTATACAGTCTTACTTAATACCCAAGGACATGGGCCCGTCTCACACACACACTCACACAGGGATTGCAGATGGCAGGAAGATGTTCACCAGCTCGCCCAGGGACGGCTCTCGTGCAGTTCTCTCCCGTCCCCGGCACGTCCTGTGTGGATGGAAGAAGGAGAAGGCAGGAGCTCTCCGCGTGTCGTCTGAATGGAGCGAGTTATCACGGGGCGAATTGGTAGGGAGTGGACTTTGACGCGGCTGGCGGTTATTCACTTTCGGCTATGGCCGCGCTTACTCGCGTGGCTGGAAAGCGCAATAAGCATTACCGGCGCGTCTGGCTGTGCCCACGTACATGGCACAGTTCAACGCCTCTTCTTCTCTCTCTCTGCGCAAGTCCTTAAACAACGCACGTATCCTCCGCAAGTTCTCCAAACAACATGCTTATCTTGCGAGTCCGAATCCTTTCTCTCTCCTCTGTGAGTCCTGGCGTGCGAATCCTTTCACAACGAGCAAACCCCCTCAAGTCCTCCCGCGCTAGTGATGCAAGTCAAGTCCTTTTCTGCTTGTAAGTCCTCCTCAAGGGCTTTGCGCAGTGACTTATATAGGCCCACTCCGTGAAACTTCTTGAACTCACCAGACACGCCTCACCACGCCCTCTCACGCCATGCCGCTAGAGCCCTGATTGGCTGGTGGCTCTTACCGTCTCCCGCTGCCGCTCCCCGACCTCAACGCCGGCCCCACCCCGACCCCACGCTCCTCCTTCTCAGGCCTACCTCGTGTTACTCGACTAGTGGGCAGCCAATGCTTAACAAACTGGATCGAGGCTAGGGTGGCTGGAAAATCGGTGGCAAGTAAAGCCTATTTTCTGTCTTTACACAACACAAGCACTAAGAGGGGAAATGGCCTATCCTTACACATACTAAGATATAACTATACTACAAATGGGCATGGTGTTGCTCGTGTGACTAACTATGGGGGGCAACCCTTTAACCTTTAATGACTTCAATGTGCCAATCTCAAAACTGTAGCAATATATATATTATATATATATATATTGTAGCAACAGTGGCTCAACTAATGTCGAGCACGTTGCGGCGGGAGGTTAGAAACCCGCAATGTACCAAATGTTTTTAATTCCTGTGGAGGCGTTCCGAATTATGGCAGCTGAGGAGAATCACGATGACCTTAAAGCTTTAAATAAAACCAAACGGGTTTATTAAGGAACAACTGACAAGGGAAAATAAAATCAATTACCACTATATACAATGAGGTTAACTGATGAGGTAAAATAAATCCTTTTAAAACCAAGGCACATTACTCTCAGTTGCAAGCACAGACAGGGTGAGGGACACAAACCCGAGCAACTTATCTCTGGTGTGGCAGCGGAGGAGTGGGAAGATTGGGCAGGGAGTGGTGTTGAGGAGATGGGCAGGGTGATGGGCAAGGTGAGGTGACAGCTCAACAACAAAAATGTGATGAGGATTCGGGCAGGATGATCACTGGCCATAGGCGCCCGCGGAACTACGTAACTTCCGGTTAGTGCACCCTTCGCGACAACAGTCACGTGATTGGATACGTTGAAAACAAACCACAAAAGGGCACGTGTTACAGCTTACTTCCGGTAGTCTCGCCCTCACCTATCGGGGAGGACAAAGACAGCACAAGGGACCAAGGCAAGCGGGCAGGACGGCCTCCTCAAAGCACTACCATGAAGTCTCTCCACCGTTCATTTCCCCTCACAACTCCTTCAGTTCTCTTCAGGAACGCTTTAGACACCACCGTTCTCCTCACACACCGCTCCTCTTCTCCCCACTCTACTGAGAGCTCCTCTCCACTGCTTTCCCGCTCGTCCTGGCTCATCCCCTTCTCCTCAGCCTCTCGACAGACCCTGCGAGCTCCACCACCGCACACTGCACCCACCCAATTCTCCTCACAGAACCCATTGCTCTTTGCTCCTCCCTCGTCTCCCTTGACAACACTTGGGCTCCACCCCCGTCCAGGGGATGATTATAGCTCCGCCCCTCTCTCTGCCTCTCAAGATGTGATGGCTTTCTGTCTCGATATTCTGGGCTTTTGTGAACAGAGATGTCACCCGGCATACCCGGTGGAAGTTTAAATAAGGTTTTACACACGTTTCCTGAACTTTAATTCCTCTCTATCTTATCACAGGCATGACCATCGTATCGTGCACATTCAAACACAAACTTAAGCTAACAAATCCCTACTACCTTTACATCGACATTGGCTTTGTACTCGCACGTGGTCCATGCTATTCCTACACAGTTATATCTCTTATAAGGTAATCTCTATCCTATTACCATAGTTGAGATAGGACTGTGTAGGGTAGCATGGACCGCGTGCGAGTAGGAAGCCCATATTTAAGTGGAAAAACTGTGAGCTCAAAGTTGGTTCATGGTTCTTTACATGGGGGGGGGGGGGGGTGGGAGGGGTGAGGGGGTGGGGTGGAGGGGTGAAGACCTGATTAGCTCGAGGGTTTAAGATTAATCTCCCCAGTATGTGATTTCCTCCTGTGATTTCCCCTATGTTCTTACCATTATAACAAGCCGGCCGTAAAAACCCACATCGTTAACCAACAACAACAATAACAACGTACCCTCCATTAAACCACAACTACCGGCATAAATGCCGACAGAGACCCGAACATCCCCGATCAGGCTGTACCTGCCCCACCACCCCGCTGACAGGATCCGAACATTATGATCGACAAATAAACCCCGTCTCAAAGGAATTGGAATTGGCAACTAAGCCCCACCCAGTAGATGCGGAGATGCGGAGAATCAGTGGGCGGTCAAGAGGGCCATGAGGCCCAGCCCACTAAAGGCTATGATTGGTCGGGGTGACATTATCGACAGACTTGGAGAACGGAGAAGGAAGAATCTCTCTCTCTCTCTCTCTCTCTCCTCTCTCTCTCTCTCTCTCTCTCTCTCTCTCTCTCTCTCTCTCTCTCTCTCTCTCTCTCTCTCTCTTCTCTTTCTCTTTCTCTTTCTCTTTCTCTTTCTCTCTCCTCTCTCTCTCTCTCTCTCTCTCTCTCTCTCTCTCTCTCTCCTCTCTCTCTCTTTCTCTTTCTCTTTCTCTTTCTCTTTCTCTTTCTCTTTCTCTTTCTCTTTTTCTCTCTCTCTCTCTCTCTCTCTCTCTCTCTCTCTCTCTCCTCTCTCTCTCTCTCTCTCTCCTCTCTCTCTCTCTCACAGGTGCGGCCGCACGTGTGTAATCAGCAGAACGTTGCTGCGCGGCGTTTCTCGTGGTGCACGCCGGTGTGGTAGCGCCGCCTTTCCTCCCTTTCTCCCGCTCTGTTCTTTACTCTTTTATCTATACGTTTCATTTCTTGCGAGTTTGAGAGTGAGAGAGCGCACTCGATCCCGCTGTTGCTTGTTTGCTTCACGGTATCGAGTGTTTCCCCACGCCCGTGGCCATGGCGAACATCGAGGATTTTTCCGGTTTGGAAAAGTTGAGTCGGAAAAATGGTTTGTCGTGCACACCACCTTCCGAGGTGACGGTGGAGCAGATCGTGTTGTGTGTCGGTAAATGTATCGGTACGCACAATGTAATTGCTGCTTCGAGGATGAATCAGCGCGTCGTCATCTTCGTCTCGAAAGAGGAAATGGTGACGCAGCTCGTCGAAACCGGTTTGACTGTCGAGCCGGATATCTTCGTGTTTGTTTCACCGTTGGATGCACCTTCGGTGAAAGTGATTGTGTCTAATATTCCGCCTTTTATCCGACACGAGCAGATTAAAGACTGCTTTGGAGCAGTATGGTAACGTCGTGTCGAAAATAACTTTCATTCCTGTTCGATTTAAGGATCAGCAGATAAAACATGTTCTGTCCTTCAGGCGTCAATTATTTATTATTTTAAAGCCGGGAATTCGCGGAGGTGATGTTGAAAATTAAACACGACGACTATACATACCGGGTGTTTGCTACGTCACAGACCTTGGTATGTTTTAAATGTGGTCAGCACGGACATGTTAAAAACGAATGTCCCAGTAGCGTGCCCGAACAGCCAAGGGGGGAGTCTGAAAAGGAAAGTGAACCTGTGCCAGGTAACGAGGCTCCCACAGAGCCAGGTGAAACTGCTGAAAATCAAACCGAGGATACGAGCGGCTTTTGTGTTGTTACACGAGGAAAACGAAGGCACCAAGGTTCAAGTACAGTCGAGCCTGTTTCATATGCTGAAGCAGTCGCTGTGAAGAGGGTCTCACTCAATAGGAATGAGGGTAGTCCGAACCTCCTCGGTGCTGAGTCCTGTCCTCCTCCTCCTGGTGAGGAGGAGGCTATGGAGCAGCAACACGTCTTGTCAGGTGATGCTCCAAGTGGAGGTAAACCTTCTGCAGACTGTACATCAGTAAATGATGAGCTTAGGCATGGCAGTCAAACAATAGGTGTACCTGGTACTCCAGAAACCTCTGAAGAGGTAACTAAGGTTGCGGAGAATGATCCGTTACCTGACGAATTGATTTTCGTTAAGCCAATGCCAGTGTCCGATGCACCTGTACAGGTAAAAGACCGCGTTATCGAGCAGGAGTCGTGCGATTCGGACGACACGTGTTCGAGTTTGGATCCTAATGAGATAGGGGGTGCAGCTGGGGATTCACAGGACTGCGAGGACTTAGATGCCCCCTCTCCTACCGAAGTAATTAAATTCCTTCATAATACTTTTCGGAAAAAGATAAAACTTGTTGAATTTTTCCCACAATTGGACAAGTTCCAAGTCACTGCATCTCGCATCATAAGCGATCCGACAGCCTATGGTGCTAACGAGTCGCAGGTGTACAGACTGAAAAAATTTGTTTCCGTAGCAAGGAAAGAACTTCGATGATCTGCCACTTGATAAAGTCTTAAAACTCGTTATGGTTTTATCTATTGCGAGTATAAACATAAACGGGGGCCGTGCCCCTATACGGAAGACACATTTACGGGTATTATTGGAGCAAAGGCATGTAGACATCGCCTTTCTGCAAGATGTACGTTGTGGGGATACCTGTTCAGCCGAATGGCAGAATACAATAAGAGGTTCTTGGTTTTTCAGTTCATTTGATTGTCCTAGAGCTGGAGTCGCTTTCTGGTTTCGACCAGGAATCTCATCCAGCCAAATAGCATTTCATGAAGTCAGGCGAGGTCATTTGGCCTTTGTTGTTTTTTCTTATGGAGGCCATAAGATCACATTGTTGAATGCCTATGTCCCAAGTGACCCTTCTCAAAGAAAAGAATTTTTTTCCCTTCTTGATAATTGTTTAGCCCAAATTGATTTTGGTGGTCTTGTCTGCCTAGCTGGTGATTTCAATTGTACCTTAGAGCCATCTTTGGACCGTAATGGTATAGAACCTCACCCTGAGAGTGCAAAACATTTGGCGGCTCTACTAGTAAAATATCACCTGGTTGATGGGTGGAGATTACAGCACCCTGGGGTTAAGCAATTTTCATGGTGCCAAGCCTCTAATAACAGAGTTTCCTTTGCTCGGTTAGATAAATTTTATATCGATAATGGGTTTCGGAATTTGATTTTGTCAACGGCGATTTTTCCCTCTGGTTTTTCGGATCATCATTTGGTTTCTCTAAAATTGATTTTTCCCTCCGCCCCTCGTACGAGTGCCTATTGGGCCCTCAATGTGGAACTGCTTGAAGAACCGCATTTTTGTAATGCATTCAGAGATTTTTGGGAGTCTCTCCATGCTAGGAAAAACACTTTCCAGAGCAGGAGGCAATGGTGGGATATTGCAAAAACCCATATCAAAATTTTTTGTAAACAATATAATCTCTATCACTCGAGGGATAATCTTTTTAAGATTTCTAAACTTGAAAAAGAGATTCTAGAACTGCAAGCAAATCCTACCAAGTTGAGTAGCAGCACAAAAGAATACAAAGATTTTGTAAGCAAGAGGGAGCTGCTTCATCGCCTTGTTAAAGAACGGGCACAAGGGGCTTTAGTTCGGCTAAGAATGAAAAACTTAAAACTACTTGACTCTCCTTCTAAGTATTTCTTCTCCTTGGAGAATAAGAATAAAGCACAACAGCAAATGCTATCATTGCAATCACCAGATGGTGGGATTGTAAGTCAACCTAAAACTATTAGAAGGTTAGTAAGTGATTATTTTTCCTCTCTTTTGTGTGCTAAAGAAGTTGATTTAGATGTTGCACATACCTTTGTTGAACCATTGCCCAAGTTGTGTGAATCGCAGCGAGTCTCGCTGGAGAGCACTATTACCCTGGGGGAATTGAGGTGCGCGCTTTTCGGTGTACCAACTGGTAAATCTCCTGGACTGGATGGCATTCCTCGTGAATTCTATGAAGCTTTTTGGGACATTATTGGAACTGAGCTTTTGGAAGTGCTCCAAGAAAGTTTACAAGTTGGGGAGCTCCCCCTAAGTTGCAGACGAGCAGTTGTGTCCTTGCTACCAAAGAAAGGGGACACTCAGCTACTTCGGAATTGGCGTCCAGTCCCTACTGTGCACCGACTACAAAATATTCTCCAAAGTCCTTGCCTCACGCTTAAAATCCGTCGTCCACTCGCTTGTCCACCCCGATCAAACTTGTTGCGTGCCTGGACGATCAATATATGACAATCTTGGTGCTGTTCGTGACATTTCTGACGTGTGTGACTGCCTACGCAAGAGCACAGGCCTCGTCTTTATAGACCAAGAACATGCTTTTGATAGTGTAGATCACAAATATTTATTTGCTGTTCTGAAGGGTTTTGGGTTTGGTCCCACCTTTATATCATGCATCCAGTTATTATATCATAATATTTATAGTTTGGTGAAAGTCAATAATGAACTGATTTCTCCTTTTTCTGTTTCAAGGGGTATAAGGCAGGGATGTCCCTTGTCTGGCCTCCTATATATTCTTGCCATTGAGCCTCTTTTAGTTCGGTTTCGCGAGAAATTTTTGGGTTTCTCCGTTTCCCCTAATGCCCCCCCTATAAAAGTTGTAGCATATGCAGACGACATCTGCACTGCAATACAGTCTCAAGATGATGTATCCGAGTTAATCAGAGCTCTCAATAATTATAGTCTTGCTTGTTCGGCCAAGGTGAACTGGTCAAAGAGTTGTGCCACCTTCTTTGGACTACCTTCAGGTTTTGCTTTCCCGCCACTGCCAGGAAATTTGTCCTGGAAGAATGATGGCGTTTACCATTTGGGCGTGCACCTCGGTGATTCCCGACGCATTCAAAAAAACTGGGACGGATTAATTGAGAAAGTGCATTCCAAGCTACAAAAATGGAAAGGACTTCTTTGCAATCTATCCTACCATGGAAGAGCATTGGTGATTAATAACTTGGTCACTTCTACCCTGTGGCACAGGTTTATGGTCTTACAGCCACCAAAATGGCTCATCAAAACCATCCAGAAACATTTAATTGATTTTTTCTGGGGTGGTAAACACTGGCTCCGACCAGGCGTGCTCAGCCTTCCATGTAATGAGGGGGGTCAAGGGCTCGTTGATGTCAACAGCAGGCTCATGACTTTCCGCCTCCTTTTTGTGAAGAAGTTTCTTTACAGCCCCATGCATTGGGAGAGTTTAACCTTGTGTTTGCTAAAGCAAGCAGGTCGTCTGGGATATGGTCGCGTACTGTTTTTGCTTGATCTCCCAAAGATCGATGTCTCATCACTTCCGCTGTACATGCAGAGTGTGATCAAGGCCTGGCAAGCCTTGTCGTTGCGTCGTGAGGCCGGTTCCATTACCACCTCGACATTCCTCAACGAACCAATCTTCTACAACCACCTTTTCTCAGCCATTCCTTCTTCCAGGACTTTTGTCCAGTACTTTGTGGGGTCAGAACTTCTCTCTGTCCATAAT
This sequence comes from Myxine glutinosa, assembly GCF_964187855.1. Lineage (NCBI taxonomy): Eukaryota > Metazoa > Chordata > Myxini > Myxiniformes > Myxinidae > Myxine > Myxine glutinosa. The sequence goes on along the minus strand of NW_027616833.1, from coordinate 93,637 downwards.
TTGTTGGACTTTCAAAGAGAAAGATGGAAGTCTGCTCACGAAATTTCTGCCAGCTCTGGTTTCAGGTCCATTAGGATTATTGGCCAGATTTTTTTTGCTATCTCAAGAGCAGCAAATAATCTTGGAGTAGAGTTCAGGAGCCTGTTTGAGCCTGTGGGTTTGCTTGACCAATACGCTTTCCCTGTTTTGCTTTTGAATTTTAATGGAAAATTTGTACCCCTTAACTCCATTGAGAAAGGGGTGTTGCATGAATGTTGTGTGCGCTTTATTTTTGCCGATTTTGTAAAAGGCCCTTTTGGAGTTCAGTGGAGAGAGCACCTGTCAGCTCCTTCACCTATTACTCCTGTGTGGCGCAGTCTATATGCACCCCCAATCTCCAAGCGTACGGGCGACCTGCAATGGAGACTTGCGCATTGGATTCTTCCTCACAACATTTTGTTGCACAAATTTTCAAATGACATTTCTGAAGTGTGCCCCTTTTGTGAAAGTCGTGAAACGCTTTATCATGCATATGTTGGGTGCAGAAGACTTGTTCCTTTGTTTAAGTTCTTGCATGCCAATATTTTGAAAATGGGGCTTCCTTTTTCTTTTGTTGAATTTATTTGTGGTTATCCTATTTCTGCTGTGCATAAGTCTGAAACTGCTTTAGCGAACTTTTTGGTTGCTGAAGGCAAAATGGCAATTTACAAAACAAGGAAAAAGAAGGTGGAAGGTGGTGAATTTTCTTTTTGTAATATTTTGTTGACCTTGAAAGTACTGATTAGTTCTCGGATACAGCTTGAGTACCTGTATTGCAGCAAGTACGGAAAAGAACAAGAATTTTCTGATAGATGGTGCGTTAAAAATGTTATTTGTTCTGTGAGGAACGAAATGCTTAATTTTGCTTTTTGATGTGTTCATAGCTCTTGCGTGAGCATGTCCTTTAAAATTGTTTGTGTTTTTTTCACAATTGTTTGTAAAATATTTTTGTACTTGCTGGTTTCGTTTAAATATCCTTTGCTCCTTTTTTATGTAGTAATGATCCTTATGCAAATGTTTCTTTAAACTGGTTGCTCTGTTTACAACTACTATGTGAAAGGTTTTTTTTATACTTTTATAATAAAAGAACATAAAAAGTCTCTCTCTCTCTCTCTCTCTCTCTCTCTCTCTCTCTCTCTCTCTCTCCTGGCCGTTCGTGTGTTGGGCGTGGCGTCATGGCGGCTGTGAGCAACTGCTCTGTGGTGTAGCGAGTTCTTTGTGAGTTTTCCTCCTCTCCTGCCCTCCCCTGCCCCTCTCCTTTCCATCCTGTGTACTTTGGCATTTTGTTTTTCATCCTTCCTATACCTTTGTCTTCAAGAGAGAGAGGTTTGAGAGCGGACCCATTTTGGGTGCGGCCTACTGGCTTCGACGACGCTTTGTAAGCCTTTTTGTGCTTATACTGCACGTTTATTATTTATTCTAGTTTGATTTATTTCGTTTTGGTACCTACTTGTCCGCTTCGGACAAGTGGGGGGGTGTTAATTCGCTGGGATGGCGAATGCACGCTCTCGGTTAGAGGCGTTCGACAACTTAACAAGGAAGCATGCATTTGTGTGTGTTCCACCCGAAGGAACTTCCACTGAGGACATTGTTTTGTCGGTGGGGAAAATAATCGGTTGTGAAAATGTACGAGCAGCGTCGAGAATGAATCGAAAAGTTGTTGTATTTGTGTCCGATGAAAAATTCGTTCACGATGTTGTAAGTGCGGGTTTAACCACAGAGACAGGTCTCTTTGTCTTGGCGTCGCCTATGGACACTCCGTCGATGAGGGTCGTCATATCTAACGTACCCCCATTTATAACCTGCAACCAGCTGATGTCCGTTTTGTCCCGATACGGAACAGCTGTGTCAAAAATCACAATGATTCCGCTCCGGTCTCAGGATGAACGTGTTAAACACGTGATGAGCTTCAGACGGCAGGTGTATATGGTGCTTCCGGATCGAGGCGATGACACGGGGTTAAACATCACGTTCAAGGTAAAGGTGAACAACCATGAGTATCAGATGTATGCGTCATCGGCCTCATTAACATGTTTTCAGTGCGGAGCTTTTGGCCATGTGAAAAGGTTTTGTCCGAAGGTATCGTGTGTAAGGTGTGGTGAAGCAGGTCATAGTGACGCTGATTGTAAAAGAGATAACACCCCGGTCTCTAACGTACGAAACAACGTAAACCGAAATACCCGAACGGTTCCTACCGACGCTCCCTCGCACTCGAGGAGTAGGGATAATACTCCTGTTCGTCTTAGTGTAAACGACAACACCGCTGATTCGGTAAATAATGAAATAACCCCAGATAACCCACCTGTGGTGGCAGATGCTACGTGCAGTGAGGAGATGGAAGAAAATCCCATTGTGGTGACAAAGAAACGAAGAGCACCTGGTGCTTGTAACTCCAACATTACTTTGAAAAAGGTAGTGTTGGATAAAGATAGTGTGGGTGCAGACGCCCTGGAACGTCTTTCTCAGGTGTCCACAAGCTGTGTTGACACCAGGGAGAAGGAACATGAATTAATTAATTCTGAAACATTATCGGGCAGCACCGAAAACCTGGGAGAAAAAGTAGATGGTGAGACTAAAGATGATGGTGAGCCCATTAGTGAGCCGCCACCTTTACTACCTGCTGAGACCGAGCGGATTGGGAATGTCTCAGCCCCAAGCTCCTCTTTACCCCTGCAAGATCTAAATCATGACACTGGTTCGTCAACTGAGCCAGTGAACATCTCCCTGCAGGAGGGTGAAGCCGAGATTTCAGCTCCTGCTGAATGTCCCGGGTACCAGAGTGAGGATGACTCTACCATAGAACATTCCAGCAAATCTTCGGACTTGGCTGGAATCAAAATGGGGACTGGGCAGACTGATATATGTGACCCGGGTGGAGCTGTTTCTGATTTGTCAGATTCAGAGGATGAAGTTGAGATGACTGAGTTGTCTCAATCTTCATCTGATCAGTCATCCATAGCCCCTCAACTCGTTATTTCTTTTCTGAATGACACCTACCGACACCGAAATGTGATTGTAAAAGATCATTTTCCTGATTTAATTTCATTCATCCAGACTGCAAAGGACATAATTAGGAGGCCGGATGAATTTCATTTAACAAGGTCGCTGTTTCATCGGCTTAGAAAGGCTGTTACAAAAGCAGGGAGCGAGATTTCCCAGCAACCGCTCACGCCTTTTGATAATCCATGAAAAAAATCACCTTTGGAACCTTAAATATGAATGGCGGAGGTGCAAGCCAAAACCGCCAGGTTCAGGTGAAAAGTTTATTTGAGCGCAAGAAAATTGATGTGCTCTTACTCCAGGAAACCCATATAATTCAAAATGGGGAGTACGACTGGTGTCGCCTCTTTAAAGGACAATGCTTTTTTAGTAACATGTCTTCTTCTTCTGCTGGTGTAGCCTTTTTACTCAGACCAGGCCTGGTACCTGAGTCATGCCTCTTCCAGGAGGTGATTAAAGGCCGGTTTATTTCATTGGAACTGGTCATTAATAATTTTCGGTTTACACTATTCAACGTTTATGCACCAAGTGAGAGTGTGGAACGAAGAGCTTTCTTTTCATCTTTAATTCGACACATGCAGTCGATAGATCTCAATAATTGTATTTGCATGGGGGGTGACTTTAATTGCACCTTTAAACCCAGTATAGACCGAAATACAGCAGAACCTCATCCCGAAGGTAGTACTGATTTGTTAAATTATTTTTCGGCAGTGGGTGTGCTAGATGCATGGAGACTGCATTACCCCAACAAATCTGAGTATACTTGGGGACGATGTGCCAATGGGAGAATGACCTTCGCTAGACTTGACCGTTGGTACATAAACTCACAGTTCAGGAATGCGGTTATCTCTCCAAATCATTTTCCATCTTTGTTTTCTGATCATCATTTAGTTACCATGGGCCTCTTTTTCCCTCAACCCTTACGCAAAAGTGCATACTGGAAATTCAATACCAGTCTTCTCGAAGATGCTTTGTTTAAAGACGCCTTCCGTGCTTTTTGGGTCATCCAACTTTCAAGAAAGCCCTCTTTCTCTTCTTTAGCATTATGGTGGGATAATACAAAAGCTCAGATTAGAGTGTTTTGTCAGCAGTTTGTTTCAAATGGAACTGACATAAAAAATATAACAATGGCGTGTTTAGAAGCTGATATTATACGGTTAGAGTGTAAACTGGCTAAAGATAATATCAGAAGAGACCACAGGTTATTGGTTGAAAAGAAGGCTCAACTGAGAGAGCTGATTCAGGAGAAAGCAGCAGGCCTGTTAATTAGATTAAGAATAAACAATTTAAAGGTATCAGACACCCCGAGTAAATCTTTTTTCCAAATGGATTTTGTCAATAAGTCACCCAAAACCCTTTTCTCTGTACAAGACTTTAGGGGAAACATGGTTGCCAACCCTGGAGATGTAAGGTTGTGCATTAGAGAGTTTTTTTCAAAAGTCTATGCAAAACAAAATGTTTGTGAGCAAACCATGGAATTTTTAACTTCTCACCTTTCATCCCTAACTGAGCCTCAGTGCCTGGGCCTGGATTCAACAATTACTTTGCCTGAGCTAACGCAGGCCCTAAGTGAAATGGACTCGGGGAAAGCTCCTGGGATTGACGGCCTACCGGCAGAATTTTTCTTGGCTTTTTGGGACCTTTTGGGCCCTGAATTATTGAATGTCCTGGAATCATCCTTGGTGCTTGGAGAACTCCCACTAAGCTTCAGAAGAGCAGTGGTGTCGCTGATTCCAAAGACTGGGGATCTACGACAGATAAAGAATTGGCGGCCGGTCTCGTTATTATGTACGGACTATAAAATATTGTCAAAAGTGTTGGCCAGTCGGTTGAAGACGGTAATCGGTGATCTAGTCCACCATGATCAGAGTTACTGCATCCCAAACAGATCTATTTATGATAATATTTTTTTGATTAGAGACTTAATGGAATGTGATTGCTTGGAAAAAGATTTTGGGATAATATTCCTGGATTTGGAAAGGGCTTTTGACAGTGTGGATCATGTTTTTTTGTATCGGGTGCTAGAAGCATGTGGCTTTGGTGTCAATTTTAGGGCCTACGTGACTTTGTTGTACAACAATATATTTAGTTTATTTAAAATAAATAACGAACTCAGCTCTCCGGTACAGGTTCAAAGAGGGGTGAGACAAGGATGCCCGGTTTCTGGGTTATTATTTTCCTTGGTAATGGAATCACTCCTAATTTTATTTAGGAAAAATATTTCAGGAGTGACTGTATCCCCCGGGAGTCCTTCAGTAGTTGTATCGGCTTATGCAGATGATGTCTGTGTGGTTGTTAAGAAGGAGAGTGATATCCCAGCACTTGTTGAATGTTTAAATCTTTTTTGCCTCGCTTCTTCTTTGAAGTGTAACTGGGACAAGAGTAAGGCCTTATGGATTCCCTGTCTCAAGAACATTCCACCTGGAAGAGTGCTGGTACCACCTGTGCATCTACCAACAAAGTTAAAATGGGTGGAAGACGGAGTCAAATACCTTGGGGTTTTCCTGGGATCTCCACATTACGTCCTCAAAAATTGGGACGGGATTGTTGAGCATGTCAAAAAAAGACTGGGACTGTGGAAACGAGCTCTGCCCCACCTTTCCTACAAAGGCAGGGTTCTAGTGGTGAATAATTTGGTGGCTTCTTCCCTGTGGCATAGGTTTATCTGCCTTCAGCCGCCAGAGGCACTACTAAAGGCAGTGCAGAGGCTACTCGTGGATTTTTTTTGGAGTGGTCACCATTGGTTACTACCAAATGTCATATGTAGCCCCTTGTCTGAAGGTGGCCAGGGACTGATCGACATAAAAAGTCGTATCATGGCTTTTCGGCTGTGTACCATACAGCAGTTGCTGTACAAGGAACGACTGCCAAGCCGACTTCTGGCCTATCACGTGTTGCGAAAAGCAAGCGGGCTCGGATATGGCCTTGAACTTTTCTTAGTCCAACTCCAACATGTCGACACATCTCATCTACCATCATTCTATCAGAGCCTTCTGAATGCCTGGCAAAGCCTTTCGACTAGTCGCCAGCAAGAAACCTATGCGACAAGCATGTTTGTGGAAGAACCCCTTTTTTACAACCTACTGTTTCCTGCAATTCCAAGAAGCCGAGACTTTTATCAACACTTTATTACAGCGGGCATAATCAAAGTGTTGGACCTCCGCCATGATTCTGGTTGGGGGTGGAAGTCGGTGCAAGAGATAGCCGATATGACTGGAATATGGTCAAACAGAATAATCGGAAGAATACTAAAGGGAATAGTAAAGAAAAGCTTCCAACTTGGACTAAGATGGACCCAGGAAGTTTTGGTGACATCCAATGACTGGCATTTTCCTGGTTTATTGGTACAGCCTAGTCACGGAGACTTGCCCCCAATTAGTGAGGGACAAAACATTTTTCAGAAATGCAGTAGTAAAGACCTGTATCGGTTATGCACTGCAGTTCTGCTTGGGAACTCACCGTTAAATGGAGTGGCCAGGTGGAAAGGGCTAATGCCGGAAGGACTCCCATCTGAGCCTGCATGGGAATCAGTATACAGTAAGCTGGTAAGCAAAAGGACAGGTGATCTCCAGTGGCGAATGATACACTGGATCATTCCATCTAATAAATTAGTGAGTCATTTCGCGCCCATATCTACGTGTTGCCCGTTCTGTGTTTACACAGAGGATGTGTTCCATGCATACGTTGATTGTGCAAGGCTTGTGCCTTTATTTCAATGGCTGAACTACATGGCTGGAAAAATGAAGATCACTTTTTCTCTGCGATCATTTATTTTTGGTTTCAATGATATGAAAGAACATGTACATATGTTGTTTTTGTTTTTAGTGGCCACGGCGAAAATGGCAATTTATTTATCGAGGAAGGAAAAACTGAAAGGAAAGCCGATTGGGCAATGTGATGTCTTGTTCTTTTTTAATGCCTTGATATCTGCAAGACTCAAACTTGAATTTTGTGATTCTGGAAGAAAGAAATGTATTGATGAGTTTATGAACATCTGGTGTTTTGATGGGATCTGCATGGTGCAGGAGAATGAATTATTGATATATTTGTAGGTTTGTTGGGATTGAATCAGTGTGTGGTCGGTTTTTCTGTTGTTGTTTTTCTTTTCTAGTTCATTGGACTGTTTTGATTTCCTCTCATTATCTCTTTTTCTTTTCTGTATTTTTGATTATTGTGCCTGTATTGAATAGTATCTTCACCGACTGGCTTGTATTTTTGTAATAAAAAGTCTCTCTCTCTCTCTCTCTCTCTCTCTCTCTCTCTCTCTCTCTCTCTCTCTCTCTTTCTCTTTCTCTCTCTCTCTCTCTCTCTCTCTCTCTCTCTCTCTCTCTCTCTCTCTTTCTCTTTTTCTCTCTCTCTCTCTCTCTCTCTCTCTCTCTCTCTCTCTCTCTCTCTCTCTCTCTCGTCGTGCGGTAATCATGGCGGCTGTGGGTGTTGAGCTGTGAGTACGGTGCCGTGTTGGTGGTCTTTCCTATCCTCCTTTCACTCCATTTGTGTCCTTGTACGAGTTTGTGAAGTTTTCTCCGTGTTTCCCTTCTGCTCTTGAGAGGGAGAGAGAGACAGCACGGTAACGGTTAGCCACCTGTATTAATTTATAACGTGGGTTGGTTATATCGTGCCGATTATTTATTTATTTATTTACTTATTTAACTAATTTTGATTTGTTTGGTTAGTTTATTGCATTGTTACTGTTTAGTTTGTTTAGTTTATTGCCGATAAATGGCTAATAGGAATAGTCAAAGGACTGCTGATCGTGTTAGTGATGAGGTGTTATCGCGTAAGCACGGGCTGTGCCTTGTTCCGCCGGAAGACGTGCAAATGGACGATGTTCTACTTGCAATCGGGGATTTGATCGGGGTAAATAACATTCGTGCTGCGTCTCGAATGAACCACAAAGTGGTGGTTTTCGTGTCACAAGTTAGCCTTGCAGACATCGTGGTGCAAAACGGGTTAACGTTGGGGAACGACCAATTTGTTCCGGTATCGTCCATGGACACGCCGGCGGTTAAAGTTATTTTAAGTAACGTTCCGCCCTTTCTGAGGAATGAAGAAATCCTACGAAAATTAGGGGAGCATGGGACTGTCGTCTCACGAATTATCACGGTCCCCCTGCGAACCAGGAACGGAAGGCTGAAGCATGTCGAGTCGTTTAGACGTTTTTGTTTCGTCGTACTAAAGGATGAGGCAAAACAGCTGAACATATCTATAAATTTTAAAATAGGAGATCATGATTACCGGATCTTTGCAGCTACTGAGACCTTGATTTGCTATACATGTGGGGCATACGGACACACTCGGCAGTATTGTCCTGATGTGAGGAAGAGTTATGCCACAGCAGCTGGGGCAGCCCCCCCCCCCACCCCCCCCACCTGTAAATGACTTGAACGACCCTGTAGATGAGCCAGGTGTCGAAAAAAGGTCAACACCGGAATACGAGGGTGCGGGTGACAGTGGTGCTGGTGGAGAAGCCCATACGGTAGTGGAGCAACCATATGTGGAGGAGAGGCTGCAACCTCAAGAACAAAGGGACTTCGAGGAGGTGAAGCTGATGGAGACCGAGTCGAGGAGAAACTTGAAACGCTCTCTTGCGAGCGATGAGAATGGAGGAAAAGGAAACAAAATGGTTCTCGTGCAGGAAGATGGTAATACAGACCAACCTGATGACCATGAGCAAAATGGTAATGCAATAGGTAGAGATGCGAATCTGCCCATTTCACAGGATGAAGAGAATCGAAGCATTACCGAGTGTGTCACCGTGTGTGATGGTGGACACCCTGCACCATGCGACGAGCAGTCAAGGCCCCCCATCTCAACGGAAGATGATGAGAAAGAGATCGATAAGTCGGTGGCAGACAACAACGATGGGGTAGTTGGTGCCATGCAGACGCAACAAAAATACCATGGTGACAATGACACAGATGAGGTGCCAGTACCTGACACACCACTGGGTGAGAGTGGGGTCGAGGCTGATGAGGAAGGATGCAGTCTTGCTGCCCTGAGTGAGTCTCAGAAGGAGCAGGTGAGGCAAGCAGAGGTGACAAAAGGGAAAGTCATTGATTTCTTAAACGTAACGTTTAGACAACGTCACGTTGTAATTAGAGATCACTTCCCTGATGTTCAAGCTTTCATTAAGGTTTCGAAACCTCTTTTACAGAAAAATGACCCCATGCTCTCAGAGCCTCAATTTCAACGTCTTCGCAAAGCAGTAACAAAGGCGAACAAAGAATTGCAGGCAGACGGTGAGTTACCACCTTAGAATGACAACGCGAGAAATACATATTGCCTCCCTGAACATCAATGGGGGATGTGCCCCCTTACGGAAAATTCAAGCAATCCAGGCAATGGAGAGGGTAAAAGCAGATGTCATTCTATTGCAAGAGACCCATGCCACAAACAATTTGGCAGCTGAATGGTGTAAACTTTTTAAAGGGCAATGGTGGCTGAGTGGGGTTTCCACACCCAAGGCTGGTGTTGCCATCGCCTTAAGTCCCAGGCTTCCCACTCAGAGTGTTATTTATAGGGAGGTCTATAAGGCACATTTGATAGCGGTGGAGTTCTACTGCAATACACAAAAGCTTATTATAGTAAATGTGTATGCACCAAGTGAACCTATAGAAAGAAGAACATTCTTTTCCACACTGCGGGACTTTGTAGAGGGACTGGATCCAGCTGCTCTCACCTGTATCGCAGGGGACTTTAACTGTACAATTGATCCTTCAGTTGACAGGAGTGGACATGAACCCCACGGCGCTTCTGCAAAGGTGTTAGCGAGCCTCATCAAGAACTATTGTTTTGAGGATGTGTGGAGGTTGCAGCATCCAACTTCACGGGCCTACACATGGTGCAGATGTCATGATGGCGTCATATCAAGGGCAAGGCTGGACAGGATCTATATCAATAAGCCAATGCTGAATGTGGTGTCCACTACCCAAATACTCCCAACAGGGTTTTCAGATCATAATTTAGTGGCAATGTCCTTTAAATTACCCCTGACATCAGGAGGTAGCGCATACTGGTCACTCAATACTCGGTTGTTAAGTGATAAGAAATTTAAAGATGCCTTCCGAACCGTGTGGGGGAAAATCCGGTCATCTAAGCTTGAGCATGCCAACCTTCGCATATGGTGGGACCTTGCAAAGTGTCAAGTTAAAACGTTTTGTCAACAGTATAGTCTGTTTACTACTAAAATGCAAAGTCTCTCAATTGACTCATTAAAGGCCGAAATTGCAGAATTGGAACAGAATCGTAATGGGGCTGGGAAAGATTTTGGATATGATCAGTTGCTATGGACAAAAAGGTCATTACTGACCGAAATGGTGAGGCAGCGGGCAATGGGTACATTGGTGCGTATGAGGATGAGTTACTTGACCTTGGATATGCCAAATAAGGACTTCTTTAGCTTGGAGAATTCGGTGAAAAACTCGCAGCAAATTCATAAGCTCTGTACTGCTAATGGGTCAACGGTTACCTCCCAACCGGAGATTAAAGCGGCCTTGAAAGCATTTTACTCTGACCTGTATTCTGCCCAGAGTATCAACAGTGAGGCGATACAGGAGCTGATTGCTGGGCTCCCAGAAGTCGAGGAGGACAAGCAGCACACACTGGAATCGTCAATTTCACCTGATGAACTTGAAGCAGCCATGCGAGGCTTGAAAGATGGTAAAGCCTCGGGGATTGACGGGCTGCCTGGAGAGTTTTATAAGACATTTTGGAATCTTGTGGGACCGGATCTGCTTGAAGTCCTTGACGAAAGCCTTCGTGCTGGAGAACTTCCTCTGTCCTGTAGAAGGGCGGTCGTATGCCTTTTGCCGAAGCCTGGGAACATTCAACTCATTGAGAACTGGCGACCTGTTTCCTTACTGTGTACTGACTACAAAATCTTGTCTAAAGTACTAGCGAATCGGCTGAAAGAGGTGATCAGCTCTGTCATACAGCCGGATCAAACCTACTGTGTTCCTGGACGGTCCATGCATGATAACCTGTTTCTGGTAAGAGATATTATTTCCTGTAAAAAGTATGTGCCTGCCAGTTTTGGATTATTGTTTCTGGATCAAACAAAGGCTTTTGATCGTGTTGATCATGCATACTTGTTTTCGGTTCTTAAGGGGATGGGCTTTGGTGAAACCTTCACAGCATATGTTAAACTGTTATATACAAACACTTTCTGTATGTTGAAAGTAAATAATAACTTATGCTCCCCCTTTTCCTTTCGACGGGGTATCCGCCAAGGCTGTCCTCTCTCGGGAATGTTGTACACAATTGCCCTTGAACCACTTTTGGCATCCTTCAGGAAACGATTGCCTCAGGATATGGGGGTAGAGGGGTTAAAATTTGTCGTAACAGCTTATGCTGATGATGTTTGTGTTTTACTTAAAGGCCCGGGCAGTGTAGCTGCAGTACAGCAGTGCTTAAAAGACTTCTCTGCAGCCTCTTCTGGTGAAGTAAACTGGAGTAAAAGTGTAGCCTTGTGGTGTAGTTCAGGTAACCCCTCAGTCATATCACCACCATCACTCCCACAAAATCTGGTATGGAAAACAGACGGGGTCAAATATCTTGGAGTTTATCTTGGAAACCATGAAATGGAAATGAGGAATTGGGAAGGAGGTGTGGAACAAATCACATATCGTTTAAAATCATGGAAAGGACTACTGCGGTCTCTTTCATACAGAGGCCGCGCTCTTGTTATCAATAACCTGATTGCAGCGAGATTGTGGCATAAAGTCATTACCCTGCAGCCACCCAAGGAGCTGATCCCTGCCATCCAGAGGAAGTTGATAGACTTTTTTTGGAGCGGCTACCACTGGCTGCGGCCCAGTATACTGTACCACCCGCGGAAGGAGGGGGGCCAAGGAGTCATTGACGTCTCTGGGCGGCTTATGGCTTTTCGCCTGCAGTCTGTGCAGAGACTACTGTATGCGGAGGAGCTGCCCTGGCGCCCATTTGCACATTTTCTATTACAACAGGCTGGTGGAATGAACTATGATCGGCACCTTCTCTTGGTGGACCTTGATTGTGTCAGCAGTGCTTCACTTCCCGCTTTTTATCGGAGTTTGCTGGATGCATGGAAAGGCCTTGAGGTTAAACGTTGTCTTGAGGCATATAATTGTCGTAATTTCCTCCAAGAGCCTCTGTTCTATAACAGCTTTTTCCCATGTATTCCTCGTAGCCATGCTTTAATTCAAAAATTCATTAAAGGAGGCGTAAGCAAAGTGAGTGATCTAAGGGATGCATCTGGAACCAAGTGGAGGTCTGCTGGGGTGGTGGCGACAGGTGTTTGTGTAGCATCTGTTCGAGTTGTTCAACAAATCAAACAGGTAGTCGTAAAAAAATTCAGGCAGCTAAACATTGGCTGGGAAGGTGCCGGAATTGTCGAAGATCTTCGACTATCTTTCCCCGAAATCAAGGTGCTGCCCTCTGTCCAGTCCAATGATGATGGGTTTCCCTCCCCCTTTCACTTAGTAACTAAGGCTGGTGTCCTTAAACTCGTGAAGGGGAAAGAAGTCTCATCCCTGTCTGGAGCGATGCGTGTGGCCTTGTGGTCAGAACGGTTAGGGCCGGGGTTTCCCTCTACTCCACTGTGGCATAATATGTTTGTTCCACCCATCTATGGGTTCTTAGCAGATATCCAATGGAGGCTAACACATTGGGCTCTCCCCTCAAACACTTTTATCCACCATCTTAATGCCTCGGTGCCTGTAAATTGTCCCTTCTGCGAACAGGAGGAGGACCTTTTTCATGCATATGTCCAGTGCAGGAGGTTAGCACCTCTACTTTCTGTGATTGCACACCTTTCTTATAAATTATCCTTCACTTTTACCTTGCATATGTTTATTTTTGGTGTACCCTTTACCTCCTCTTGTAAAAATGCTGGTGCCTTGATGAATTTCCTGATTGCCATTGCAAAATATGCAATTTATAAGTCAAGGAAAATTAAAATTGATAAATGTTATGGTGATGACGTCATTCCAATATTTAAAGGGCTGGTGTCAGCAAGATTAAGGCTGGAATTTGATCACCATATGAGTAACGGGAATATTGAATTTTTTGAATGGAAATGGTGCACTCACGAGGCCTTGTGTGTGGTTCAGGACTCGAAACTCGTCATGATGTTTTAAGAATTGCATCAAGAGTGTGATGCTTTGGTGTTGTTGTACCTTTTTTTTCTCTGCCCCTGCTTGTAAATACCCTCGCGGTATAGGTTGACATCCTAGTGCATTTTTGTGGAAATAAATGGTATCCATTCTCATTCTCTCTCTCTCTCTCTCTCTCTCTCCCTCTCCGAATGAAAATGTCAAACTCATTGAGTGCAAATGGTGTAATAATGAAGCATTATGTGTTTGTTGTAAATGAATCGGATTTGTACTTTTTTCTTTTTAACATTAAGAACTGTTGTTTTTATTTTTATTTTTCTCTCCTGTAAAAATGGAACTTGACCTGGTGTATTTTTTTGTGAAATAAATGGTGTTGCAAATTCTCTCTCTCTCTCTCTCTCTCTCTCTCTCTCTCTCTCTCTCTCTCTCTCTCTCTCTCTCTCTCTCGCCCCCTGCTGGCCGTTCGTGTGTTGGGCGTGGCAAGATGGCGTGCACTGGTGTTCGTGTGCTGTAGCTCCGTGCTTGTGTTGTGTTGTCCCCCCCCCCCCCATTCCTTCCTTTCCTATCGCGCTTTTGTCGTGTCCTTCTTTACCACCTGTATCCCTTTCCCCCCCTTGAGACAGAGAGAGTGAGAGAAGAGCCCAAAGGTGAGAGCAGACCCGTTCGGTTCAGTTTACCTGCTCCGTCGGTGCTGTTTACCTTACTCGCGTCGTGTGAACTTTATTATTCATTATTTCATTTCGACTTTATTTATTTTGTGTCCTTTCCGCCTGGTCAAGGTGGAAAGGTGAGACATCGCCGTTATGGCGAGTGTTCGTGCACGGCAGGAAGGGTTTGAAACCCTAACAAGGAAGCATGCTTTCGTGTGTGTCCCTCCCGAAGGTGTTCCTACCGAGGACATTATCCTAGCTGTAGGGAATGTTATCGGCGATGAAAATGTCCGCGCCGCGTCGCGGATGAACCAAAAGTTTGTTGTTTTCGTGTCGGACGAGAAGTTCGTGCATGATGTTGTTAGTACCGGTCTGTCATTGAAAGGTGGGCAGTTCGTCATGGTTTCCCCGATGGACACACCGGCGATTAAAGTTATTATTTCAAATGTCGCTCCGTTTATCACAGATGATAAATTAATGGCTGTTCTGACCCGGTATGGAACTGTTGTTTCCCGAATCTCGATGATTCCCCTGGGATGTCGGGATGAACGAGTGAAACATGTTATGAGTTTCCGGAGACAAGTATTCATGGTGCTTCCTGATCGCGGCGACGATACAGGACTAAACATCTCGTTTAAAATTTCGGTAAATGATCGTCAATATCAAATGTACGCTTCGTCAGGCACCTTAACGTGCTTCCTTTGTGGAGCCTTCGGACACGTTAAAAGGTTTTGTCCCAAAGCATCTTGTACGAAGTGCGGCAAATTGGGACACACCAATGTGGGCTGTAAAAAAGAAAACGCCCCGACCGTGCTTCCTCATGCCTCGACCGTGCTTCCTCACGCCTCGACCATGCTTCCTCACGCCTCGACCGTGCTCCCCGACGCTCAAACCGTGCTCCCCGACGCTCAAACCGTGCTTCCTGGCGCTCAAACCGTGCTACCTGAAGCCCCGACCGTGCTTCCCGACGCCCCGACTGTGCTTCCTGATGTCCCAACTGTGCTTCCCGAGGTCCCGACTACGCTTCCCGAAGCCCCAACCGTGCCACCTGAAGCCCCAACCGTGCTACCCGAAGCCCCAACCATGCTTCCCGAAGCCCCGACTGTGCTTCCCGACGCCACGACTGTGCTTCCCGACGCCCCGACCGTGCTTCCCGACGCCCCGGTGCTACCCAAACCCAGAGAGATGGCACTTGGTGATGCTAGTACTGCTGACGAACCCATGAATGAAGAACTTGTCATACTGACCAAAAAACGGAAAGCACCACTAACAAATAGCCCCGATGGTGCGATAAAGAAGGCTGTCTTGGGCAGAGACACTGTCTCTGCAAAAGAGGGCAAAACGTTTACAGCAAACGAAAATATCGAACGCCAAAGTGGTAAAGAAGATGTTACTGATTTCCCAAGCTCTGAGAATAAAGCCGACATTGATCCGAACAATGCGGCCATTTTTGAGCCTGAACGCGAAGCCCCACCGGTCCCCCCTCCAGTAGCTGAGCGGACTGGTGACCAAACAAATTGCTCTGTCTCACAAACAGAAATCGTAACCCCGGCTACGCAGAGATCTGCAGCCATTTGCCAAAGCACACATAAAGAAAGTAAGCACCAGTCTGCTCGTGAGTGTGCACCAGAGTACCCAACGAAATCTCAGGAGATGCCTCCAGAGGAGCTTGTGAGAGCTGCAAGTAAGGCCCAAGATCCAGGTGGGACATTATCAGACCTGTCAGAGTCTGAGGACGAGGTGGAAGTGACTGAGCTGTCACAGTCATCAGCATCTCAGTCACAGATACCCCCCCAACACATCGTGTCGTTTCTAGCCGAAACGTACAGACAGCGTAACATAGTCATTAAAGACCATTTTGACGATTTGGCTGCATTCATCCACACTGCAAAATCCATAATTAAAACGCCTGAACAATTCGACCTGAATAAGTCACAATACCACAGGTTAAGAAAATTCATCACACGTGCAGGTGTAGAGTGTTCCCAGCCACAGGCTGATTTCATCAATACAGGATGAAAACTATAAAACTCGCAACCTTAAATATTAACGGTAGTGGTGCTAGACACCTCCGCCAGGTCCAAGTAAAAAACATATTTCAACGGAAAAAGGTGGATGTGATCTTACTTCAAGAAACTCACATCACACCAAATGTGGAACATAACTGGCATCAACTTTTTAAGAGCCAATGCTATTTCAGCAATTTATCAGTTTCATCTGCTGGAATCGGCTTCTTGCTGAAGCCAGGCCTCGTGTGTGAGTCATGCCATTTTCAGGAGGTAATAAATGGTCGGCTTAGCTCTCTCAAACTAGTAAGCCATAACTTCCATTACACTATTTTTAATGTGTATGCGCCAAGTGATAGCGTAGAGCGTAAGTCCTTCTTCACCGCAATGATAAATCACTTAAGATCAGTTGATTTTGATCATTGCGTGTGTGTCGGAGGTGATTTCAATTGCACCTTCGACCCATCGGTTGACAGAAATTCTGCCGAACCCCATCCTGAGTCCCATGTACACTTATCCAATTTTTTTTAGCACAATGGGCCTCGTTGATGTTTGGCGGTTGCACCACCCAAGCACATCCCAGTACACCTGGTGTCGATGCGCCAATAGTCGAGTATCCTTGGCAAGGCTTGACAGATGGTACATCAACGTACCGTTTAAAAATACTGCGGTTTCTTCAAATATTTTTCCTTCCGTGTTTTCAGACCATCATATGGTAACCCTAAACCTTTCCTTTCCTCAACCCGCAAGTAGGAGCGCTTATTGGAAGTTTAATGTTAGACTTCTAGAAGATGGTATGTTTAAGGAAGCCTTTCGTGTTTTCTGGGCAAGTCTAGTAGCAAAGAAATCTTCCTTTTCTTCATCCAGCATATGGTGGGATAACATGAAATCTCAAATTCGGGTTTTTTGTCAATGTTTCCAATCACACAGCACAAACGACAAGCACATTACAATGGCCCGGTTGGAATTGGATATTCTACATTTGGAGAATAAATTGGCTCATGAAAACAATGACGCCAATTACCGGTTATTGCTTGTAAAGAAAGCTCTTTTAAGGGAGTTAGTTCAAGAGAAAGCAGCCGGAACATTAATTAGACTTAGAATACAGAATGTAAAGTTATCAGACACCCCAAACAAGTCTTTCTTTCATTTAGAATCCTTAAGCAAGCCATCACGGCTAATCTCTTCTGTTTTGGACTCAAGAGGCAACGTTGTTGTCAACGAAGATGATGTTAGAATAAACATTATTGAATTCTTTACAAAACTTTTTGAGGAGCAGACTGTTTGTAACGATACAATGATGGATTTAACCTCTCACCTCCCCTCCCTAACTGAGGCTCAACGGTTGGAGCTTGACCTACCAATCACCCTCCTTGAGCTAACCTGTGCTCTTGCTGCCATGGATTCAGGGAAAGCTCCGGGTATTGACGGTCTACCTCCCGAATTCTTTCTGACATTTTGGGACCTTTTAGGCCCTGAGTTGCTGAATGTTTTGGACACTTCTATACAGACTGGTATAATGCCGCTGAGTCTAAGAAGAGCCGTAGTGTGCTTGCTCCCGAAAACTGAAGATCCCCGACTTTTGGTGAACTGGCGACCGATCTCCCTGCTGTGCACAGACTACAAGCTTTTTTCAAAAGTACTAGCTAATCGACTAAAAAAGGTTATCGGTGATCTAGTACTGCCAGAACAGAGTTACTGTGTTCCTGGAAGATCCATCCATGATAATATTTCTTTAATTAGAGATCTCATTGATGGCAACCGTGTTAAAGAAGACTTTGGAATGATGTCGCTTGATCTTGAAAAGGCATTTGACAGTATCGACCATAAGTTTATGCATCATGTGTTACAGGCATGCGGCCTCGGAGCAAACTTTCGTTCCTACATTTCCTTGCTATACACGGATGTATTTAGTTTAATTAAGATTAATAATGTGCTGGCTCCCCCCATCAAGGTTCGGAGAGGGGTCCGGCAAGGGTGCCCAGTCTCTGGTTTATTGTTTGCTCTTTCTTTAGAGCCTCTTCTCAATCTACTGAGAAAGAAGATTTCTGGAATAGCACTCACTCCCATGAGTGCACCGCTAACCCTATGTGCTTATGCGGATGACGTCTGCATCTTTGTAAAAGATAAGGATGATATCGATATCGTTGTTGAGTGCCTGTCAAAGTTTCACGCTGCCTCCTCTTTAAAAATCAATTGGAACAAGAGCAAGACGTTATGGATACCCTCCCTTTATCGCAACCTTCTTCAGCCTGTACCACAGCCGCCCCCATCCCTCCCCGCAGGGTTGCTGTGGGGAAGTGAGGGAATTAAGTACTTGGGCATATTCCTTGGTTCCCCACAGTATGCTCAAAGAAATTGGGACGGGGTAATTGAGCAAGTGGGAGAAAGATTGAACCGATGGAAAAGGGTTTTACCTCATTTGTCCTTCAAGGGCCGTGTGCTAGTGATCAACAACTTAGTTGCCACAATGTTGTGGCATAAGTTCATCTGCCTGCAACCGCCGGAGGCCCTACTCAAAGCACTCCAGGGCAAACTGGTGGACTTCTTCTGGGGAGGCTACCACTGGCTACGACCCGATATGATATGTCGCCCCTCGGCTGAGGGTGGCCACAACCTCGTCGACATCAAAGCCCGCCTAATGGCCTTCCGGCTGCGGTCCATTCAACGTCTCCTCTACATGGAACATCTGCCAGGCCGGCTCCCTGCACGCCTTGTACTGCAGCGAGCGGGTAGGCTCGGGTACGGGTTTGAACTCTTTCAAATGAACCTCCAGCATGTCGACATATCGGTTCTCCCTGCTTTTTACCAAAGCCTCTTAAATGCCTGGCAGAGCCTTTCTGTGAGTCGTCAGGCGGACACATATGTAACGAAAATGCTGGCACACGAGCCTTTGTTCTATAACCCTCTCTTTCCCGACATTCCAAAGAGTCGAGATTTTTGCCAACACTTTATAGCAGCTGGTATTGTGAAGGTGCGGCATCTCCGACATGACTCAGGGTATGGTTGGAAATCCGTAAGTGAAATCGCCGACCTGACAGGGATTTGGTCCCATAGCATGATTGCAAAAATTTTGAGGAAAATGATTCAGTTGGGACGACAACTTGGCCTAACTTGGACTCGAGGTACAGAAGAAGATCCAAATGAGCCGACAGTGCCTAAATTAATTGTTGAACCCATTCAAAACGATTTGCCCCCTGTTAGCGATGGGTCAAAGCTTTTCCAGACAATGGACAGCAAGGGCATCTACAAGATGTGCCTCAAGCTGTTAAATGGGAACCCGTCGCTAAATGGAGTTACCCGATGGAAAGGATTGTTACCCGGAGGACCCCCCTCCGAACCTATCTGGGAAGCCATGTACAGTGAGCCCACATCCAAAAGAACAGGTGATCTCCAGTGGCGTTTGGCCCACTGGATTGTTCCCTCCAACATGCTTATTAGACATTTTTCTCCTGTATCTGTTTGTTGTCCCTTCTGTGCAGTCAATGAAGATTTGTTTCATGCATTCATAGACTGTGTACGATTATTTCCTTTGTTTCATTGGTTGAATTATATTGCACACAAAATGCATATTACTTTTTCTTTGAGAAATTTCATCTTTTGTTTTGCCCCTAAACAAGATCCTGTATCTAAACTGTTTAGTTTCCTAATAGCAACTGCGAAACTTGCTGTTTATTTAACAAGAAAAGATAAACTATCTGGCAAACCGACAGAGCACTGCAATATCATGTTGTCTTTTAATGCATTGGTCTCAGCAAGATTGAAACTTGAGTTTACCTTTTCCAACGTGACCGGAAATCTTCAAAACTTTATTGATACTTGGTGTGTCGGTGGTTTTTGTGGAGTTGAAGAAAACGAATTGAAAATACTGTTATGAGATACTGATTATGTTTCTTATTTGATGATCATTTGGTGGTTCTTCTTTTTGTTGGCAGTATTGATTTGATTGTAAAACACGTATATTGTTACTTTTTATATTTTTATAATAAAAAGACTCAAAAGTCAAAGTCTCTCTGTCTCTGTCTCTGTCTCTGTCTCTGTCTCTCTCTCTCTCTCTCTCTCTCTCTCTCTCTCTCTCTCTCTCTCTCTCTCTCTCTCTCTCTCTCCTGGCTGTCAGTGCGTTGGGTGCGGTGTCATGGCGTCTGCTCGCTTCGTGTCATGAGTGCTCTGTGTTGGCTGTTTCCTATTTCCCTTATTCACTCCATTGTGTCCCTGTTTCTGATTGTAAAGTTTTCCCCTTGTTTCCTGTGTGTGTTGAGACTTGAGAGAGAGCGGGAGAGCGCACGGTAAGTGTTTTCGCAGGTTGTTGTTGAAACCTTCGGTTTCTGGGCCTGCGTTTCATTTCCCTTGTTTTTCTGGTCGAACTGCTCGTCGGTGGTTTCGATTCCTCATTTATATATTGTTTTTCCTTATCTTTTTCCTTTACCTCCACTTGCTGGTTGCTTGTGACAGGTTTCTTTTTGTTTAAATTTAAACTTCCCTTATATATTTTTTTCAGCTATGGCAAACGGACGTTTGTCCAATAGTGTGTACGAGTCGCTCACTCGTAAGGAGGGAGTGATAATTACTCCACCTGATGGAGTTAGTGTTGAGAATGTGGTGATTGGTTTAGGAGACCTTGTTGGAATCGAGAATGTTCTTGCAGCTTCAAAAATGAATCATCGCATCGTGGTTTTCCTGTCGGACGTGCGACACGTGGCCCAGGCGGTTGAAATCGGTTTAACCGTCCCGCCGGATATTTTTGTTAACTTTAATCCTTTGGACACAATGGCCGTTCGGTTAACTCTGTCCAACATTCCTCCTTTTTTCACTTGTGAAGAGATAGTCTCTGCACTAAGTGTCTTTGGTACAGTTGTGTCGCGGGTCTCGATGGTTCCGCTTCGTCTTCGCACTGACGCCTCGGTTCGGCATGTTATGTCGTTCCGACGTCATTGTTATATCATTTTAAAAGATAACGCTCAATCACTCAATGCAGTTATGACGTTGAAATATAAAAACCGCAATTATCAAATCTATATTGCAACGGAAACTATAACTTGCTTTAATTGTGGTGAATCGGGGCATTTAAAAAACGTTTGCCCCAAGAATACCGCCGGTGATGCATCGATACCGGTGAAGACCAATAACACAAAAAGTGGTCCATCTAGAGTCGGGGACCCTCGTGATGCCTCAAACACGAGTAATTTACCTGAGCCATCGGCGGCGGGGGTGGCTCAACCCCAGGCAGATGGTGAGGGTTTTACCGTTGTTCCTTATAAAAGGAAACATAAATTAAAACATTTAACTGATAACAGTCAGGATGTGGCAGCGAGCTGTCCAAAAAAGATGGCACCGGCTGACGAACATGACGAGTCCCGTTTGGAAGCAGCAATATCTGAGGTTTTTAAAACCAAAAATCGGTTCGACGTTCTTGCTCTGGAGGATGATAATTATGCTTCTGCTTGTGGAGTTGGTGAACTCGAACAGGAAGTTGGTGTGGTGCAACAGGAAGCGCATGTGACCACTCCCATGGTCACAGGCACCGTGTATGTGAACGCCGAGTCCACTCTTGTCCCTCTTCCTGCTGGGGGTGAGGTGTGTGACGTTCCTGAGTTGCAGGCAACCTCGAGCCCAGGTGAATCAGAGTGTAAGGCATCAGCTGATGACGTGCTGGGTTTGCCCCCAGCAGAATGTGAAACTTCTCCTGATAGTACATCTCTTCCTCTCCCTCTTCCTCCTCCCGCTCCTCCCCCTCTTCCCACCCCCCCTCCTCCTCCCACTCTCCTTCCTCCTCCCACTCTCCTTCCTCCTCCCACTCTCCTTCCTCCTCCCACTCCTCTTCCTCCTCCCATCCCCCTTCTTTCTCCTCCCGCCCCCCCTCCTCATCCTCCCGCCCCCCTCCTCCTCCTCCCCCACATACCCCTCTTCCTTCTGCTTTGGGTGCGGAATGTGACGTTTCCCTTGTGAAGCCACTAGCTCCATATCAGGAGCATGAAACTGATGTCATGGACATGGACCGACACTCGGAATGTGATTCGGACGGGACCTCGTCGCTCGCCTCTGCCGGGAGTGTCGAAGCCTGGAATGACCCGGGTTTTCCCCAAGATTTGGAGGGTGAGACCAGTGTTCCACCCTCCGAGATCATAAAATTTCTCCAGGACACTTTTCGGAAGAAACGGGTAAAAATTAAAGATTTTTTCCCTGACCTAATCGGCTTTGTGGTCTCTGCGAAGCGACTGCTTGTTAAAGCCGGACAGCTTGGCGTGACCGAATCACAGGTCTATCGTCTCCGGAAATGTATCCTGAAAGCGAAGAAGGAGCTGCAGATGTAGCCCAGCCAAGCTGTTTGACACGTTTATATACACCCTTATATCATGGCTTTCTCCTTCGCCAGTTTGAATATTAATGGGGGACGCTCTTCCCTAAGGAAAATTGAAGTTAAACAATTTGTTAAGGAAAATCGCATCGATATTCTACTTCTACAAGAGACAAGATGTAGTTCCTCTTGTATGGGGGAGTGGCAAAGGATAATGAAAGGAAAATGGTTTTTTAGTAGTCTGGAACACCCAAGGGCTGGGGTAGCTGTCTATTTACAGCCTTCCTTCTGTAGCTCTCATATAGTTTTTAATGACATAATCAAAGGGTATTTAATTTCAGTCACTTTTACGCACAATGGTTTTAAACACACGGTACTGAACATTTACTCACCTAGTGATAGCACAGAAAGACTTGCCTTTTATACTAAGTTGGAAACATCTCTCATGCACATTGATTTTAATGGACTTGTCTGTTTGGGTGGAGATTTTAACTGTACCGTGGACCCTGCCCTTGATCGTAATGGAGAGGAGCCTCACCCAGCAAGCGCAGTGCCTCTGTTAAGATCCTTGTCCAAGTTCTCCCTTGTTGACGTGTGGAGAATCCGCAATCTTTCTGTCCGCCAATATACGTAGTGTCGGTGCTCAAAGAGTCGCCTCTCGCTCGCAAGATTGGACCGGTTCTATATTAACAGTATTTTTCTGAATATCGTGAGTGGCGCGGACATTGTCCCGAGTGGCTTCTCAGATCATCACATGG
Source organism: Myxine glutinosa (assembly GCF_964187855.1). Taxonomy (NCBI): domain Eukaryota; kingdom Metazoa; phylum Chordata; class Myxini; order Myxiniformes; family Myxinidae; genus Myxine; species Myxine glutinosa. Next base: position 70,819 of record NW_027616833.1, on the reverse strand, counting down.
TTACGCTTTGTGCTTGCCTACCAGTTCGGAATCGTGGTGCTGCCTACTGGACCTTTAATGTGAGCCTTTTGGAAGAAAAAATGTTTGTTGATGCATTTCATGCATTCTGGAGGGCCTTGCTCCAACGTAAACCATCCTTCCCCCGCTTTGGGCAGTGGTGGGACAATGCCAAAGTACAGATGAGATTGTTTTGCCAACAATATGGAGCTTATCGTACTCAACACAACTCTGCCCTTCAATCCCTGATTGCCAAGGAAATACTATCCTTGCAATCCAACCTCTTGGCTTCTAGTACTGAGAGAACGAACTCTCTGCTGGCGAAGAAAAAAGCTCTTCTTGCTGATCTATGTGCAAAGCAAGCTAGAGGAGCGCTGATTCGTCTCCGAATGGAGAACCTGCGTCATTTGGATACCTCCTCCAAGTTCTTTTTTGCACTGGAAGTCCGAACTAAGAGAGGTCAGCAGATAACTTCAGTAAGGACGAAGGAAGGAAGAATAACACACGATCAAAAAGACATCAGGTATTCCCTCAAGAACTACTTCTCTGACCTGTATCGCGCTAAGGGAATCGATAACGAGATCACGGGATCCTTGACTTCCTCCTTACCCACCTTGTCGGAGTCTGCGTGCCTGCAACTGAACAAGGAGCTAACCATGGAAGAACTCCATGCTGCTTTACAAACCTTACCTTCAGGTAAGGCCTCTGGCTTGGATGGGATACCTGCAGAATTCTACAAAGCTTTCTGGGACCTCCTGGGACCAGAGTTACTCGAAGTTTTGGTTGACAGCCTACGATTAGGCTTGCTGCCGCTAAGCTGTCGTAGGGCGGTACTCGCCCTGGTCCCAAAGAAAGGAGACCTCCAGCAACCGCAAAATTGGCGTCCCATCTCACTGCTTTGTACGGATTACAAAGTTTTCTCCAAGGCTCTTACCAACCGGCTCAGGCCCGTGATTGGCGACATCATACACCCCGATCAATGCTACTGTGTTCCGAAAAGGACAATACATGACAGTATTTTTATCGTGCGTGATTTAATTGATATCTGTGATCTTAAACAAAGAAATGTTGGTTTGGTTTTTTTAGACCAAGAAAAGGCCTTTGACACCATTGATCACTTTTATCTTTTTTCGGTTTTACGTGGGTTTGGGTTTCCAGAAAATTTTATCTCTCACGTACAGTTACTGTATAATAATATCTTTAGTCTACTCAAGGTTAACAATATTTTATGTCCACCTTTCCCGGCCAGTAGAGGCATTCGCCAAGGATGTCCTTTGTCTGGCCTCCTGTACTCCCTCGCACTTGAACCTTTGCTTGTTCGCTTGCGTGCACGTCTTCTCGGTTTCCTTCCGCAACCAACGGCGCACCCAGTTAAGGTGATCGCTTATGCGGACGATCTTTGCGTAATCGTTCATTCGGATGAAGATGTCTCAGCCTTGGTCCAATGTGTCCATGAATTTAGTTTGGCAAGCTCTGCAAAGGTCAATTGGAAGAAGAGCAGTGCTCTTTACCTTGGTCCACAAAATGGAGCCATTCCTCCAACTCTGCCCGAACAACTTGAATGGACAAGGGATGGAATCCTTTATCTCGGTGTTTTTCTTGGCCCTGGAAACTTCATTTTAAAAAACTGGGAGTCTCTTATAATCAAAACTGAGAGACGGTTGCTGAAATGGAGGGGTTTACTCTGTCAACTTTCTTATCGAGGCCGAACCCTTGTTATAAATAATCTTGCGGCATCAATGCTTTGGCATGTTTTAATGGCACTGCAGCCCCCAGATCCCGTTCTCAAAAAGCTACAAGCTACTTTTATCCACTTTTTTGGGGGAGGTAAGCACTGGCTTCGACCTGGTGTGCTCAGCCTGCCTGCTGCTCAGGGAGGACATGGACTGATTGCTGTTTCTAGCAAAGTGATGGCTTTTCGCCTCCTTTCACTTCGTAGGCTGCTGTACACCGACGTCTCGTGGAAAGCGTCGGCTCACTGCCTGCTTCAGCAAGCAGGGAAACTCAACTACGACCAAGAACTGTTCCTTATAGACACCACGAAAGTTGATGTAACACCAGTTCCTCTATTCTATAGGAGTATGCTGAAGGCATGGCAAGCGGTTCCTGTTCGCCGTGACAACAGGAACTATTCTCTTGAGCTGTTTTTAAACGAGCCCATCTTTCTAAACCCCATATTTGAAGGGGTCTGCAGTAACCGTGCTTTTATGCAAAAGTTTATCGACGTTGGATGCATCAAGGTTAAACATCTCAGAACCCCTTTTCCTTACAAATGGAAGCCAGCTGCTGACATTGCTGTAGCCACCGGAGTTCGATCCATTCGAGTCATAGGAAGGATCTTTTCTGTGATCCTGCGTTTTTTCAAGGGAACCGGGCTAAAATGGGCCCCACAGGCGGAAGCTAGCCCTTCTTTATCCGAATTTCTCTTTCCTAGACTTCTACTTCATTTTCAGGGCTTCACCTCTTTTCATTTGATGGAGAAATCTTGTGTTTATGCTTTGTGTGTTTTAACCCTTGTTCATGATAGACCCGCAGAACCGCAAGCGCACTGGGGGAGAATGTTCCGGACCACTCCTTTCACCACCATCAATTGGCTTACTATGTACAAGGCCCCCATCGCCAAGCGCTCCGGAGACTTACAATGGCGGCTGGCGCACTACATTTTACCATCAAATGTTTTATCGCATCGCATATGTTCCGATAACACGGAATTATGTCCGTTTTGCGGTGCGACGGAAACCATTTCTCACATTTTTGTTGATTGTCCTCGGTTGGCACCCCTTTTTACAGTTTTATCGCGTGTGGTCCGGGGGCTTGGCCTAATTTTTACGCATTGTGTTTTTATCTTCGGTTTCACCACTTCCCGCCTGTGTAAAGATGAGTGCCTTTTAGCCAACTATTTGTCTTCTGAAGCAAAACTTGCCATATACTTGTCGAGAAAACACAGGATGCAAAATGCCTGTAATTCTGCTGATGATGCTGTTCACCTCTTTAAAGCCTTCGTCACATCGCGTGTAAATCTCGAGTTTCAATCGAATGATTGCACAGTGTTCTCACAACGGTGGTGTGTCAAGGCATCCTTATGTCAACTGGCTGATGGTTCTCTTGCAATGAATTTATGATTTATCTTGTCTCCCATTTTAAACTTGTACAGCCATCGCCTTGAATTGTTTTTTTGGGTTTTCACTGTGAACAATGTTTTCCTGGCAACAAACGGGGACAAATGTCGAATGTTTCTCTCTCTCTCTCTCCCTCTCTCTCCCCCTCTCTCTCCCCCTCGCTCTCTCTCTCTCTCTCTCTCTCTCTCTCTCTCTCTCTCTCTCCCCCTCTCTCTCTCCAAATTTGGGGGGGGGGGGGGGGGTTACAGCTCGACCCGGGGGTAAATGAGTGAACTGATCACCGCTGTAGCCCCAGAAAGCTTGCAACTCCAAAGCTTCATACAAATGGAGCATCTGTAAGATGGAGAACCTACAAGATGGGGCACCTGCAAGATGGATGACCTGCAAGATGGATAACCTGCAACATTGCGTGCCTGCAAGATGGCGCACCTCCAAGATGGAGCACCTCCAAGATGGAGCACCTGCCCATTACGATCGGCCTTTTTTCAACACCTCTGGAGTGGCTCACAAGTCCCCAAGTTCATCAAGGAAAACATATCTGAAAAGTGTTATGATGTAATGCGTTCACAAACATTCCTCCAACAGTGAACATGGTGACGTGTTACATGGTGCATTCAGAAAGGAACACGGTTGGGAAGGACACGGATGCTCTGTCGCTCCCGGCTACTGGTTGTGCGAGGTTTGTCTCCTGGTCTGTCCATTTGGATCGCATTGGGATCACCAATAAAAAAAAAAAAAAGAAAAAAAAGAAAGAAAAAAAAAGTCTCTCTCTCTCTCTCTCTCCCCCTCCCTCTCTCCCCCTCTCTCTCTCCCCTTCTCTCTCTCCCCCCCTCTCTTTCCCTTTCTCAATTTTTCACTTTATTTAATCAAACGCTTAATTTGCTCTTGATGTGTTCATAGTTCTTGTGTGAGCATTTCCTTTAAAATTGTTTGTGGTTACTGTTTGTGTCCTCACCTTTGGTTGGTAAAAAAATTTTACTTGCTGATTTCTTTTGAATATCCTTTGTTCTTTTTTGGTGTGTTTATGATCCTTATACAATGTTTCTTTGAACTCGTTGCTTGGTTTGACACTGCTTTGTGGAATGGTTTTATACTTTTATAATAAAAAGATACAAAAGTCTCTCTCTCTCTCTCTCTCTCTCTCTCTCTCTCTCTCTCTCTCTCTCTCTGTCGCCACCTATCGGCCGTCGGTGCGTTGGGTGTAGCGTCATGGCGGCTGTGAGCAACTGCTCTGTGTTGTAGTGAGTTCTTTGTGAGTTTTCCTCCTCTCCTGCCCTCCCCTGCCCCCCCCCCCTCCCTCTCCTTTCCATCCTGTGTACTTTGGCATTTTGTTTTCATCCTTCCTATACCTTTGTCTTCAAGAGAGAGAGGTTTGAGAGCGGACCCATTTTGGGTGCGGCCTACCGGCTTCGACGACGCTTTGTAAGCCTTTTTGTGCTTATACTGCACGTTTATTATTTATTCTTGTTTGATTTATTTCGTTTTGGTACCTACTTGTCCGGTTCGGACAAGTGGGGGGGGGGGGGGGTGTTAATTCGCTGGGATGGCGAATGCACGCTCTCGGTTAGAGGCGTTCGACAACTTAACAAGGAAGCATGCATTTGTGTGTGTTCCACCCAAAGGAACTTCCACTGAGGACATTGTTTTGTCGGTGGGGAAAATAATCGGTTGTGAAAATGTACGAGCAGCGTCGAGAATGAATCAAAAAGTTGTTGTATTTGTGTCCGATGAAAAATTCGTTCACGATGTTGTAAGTGCGTGTTTAACCACAGAGACAGGTCTCTTTGTCTTGGCATCGCCTATGGACACTCCGTCGATGAGGGTCGTCATATCTAACGTACCCCCATTTATAACCTGCAACCAGCTGATGTCCGTTTTGTCCCGATACGGAACAGCTGTGTCAAAAATCACAATGATTCCGCTCCGGTCTCAGGATGAACGTGTTAAACACGTGATGAGCTTCAGACGGCAGGTGTATATGGTGCTTCCGGATCGAGGCGATGACACGGGGTTAAACATCACGTTCAAGGTAAAGGTGAACAACCATGAGTACCAGATGTATGCGTCATCGGCCTCATTAACATGTTTTCAGTGCGGAGCTTTTGGCCATGTGAAAAGGTTTTGTCCGAAGGTATCGTGTGTAAGGTGTGGTGAAGCAGGTCATAGTGACGCTGATTGTAAAAGAGATAACACCCCGGTCTCTAACGTGCGAAACAACGTAAACCGAAATACCCGAACGGTTCCTACCGACGCTCCCTCGCACTCGAGGAGTAGGGATAATACTCCTGTTCGTCTTAGTGTAAACGACAACACCGCTGATTCGGTAAATAATGAAATAACCCCAGATAACCCACCTGTGGTGGCAGATGCTACATGCAGTGAGGAGATGGAAGAAAATCCCATTGTGGTGACAAAGAAACGAAGAGCACCTGGTGCTTGTAACTCCAACATTACTTTGAAAAAGGTAGTGTTGGATAAAGACAGTGTGGGTGCAGACGCCCTGGAACGTCTTTCTCAGGTGTCCACAAGCTGTGTTGACACCAGGGAGAAGGAACATGAATTAATTAATTCTGAAACATTATCGGGCAGCACCGAAAACCTGGGAGAAAAAGTAGATGGTGAGACTAAAGATGATGGTGAGCCCATTAGTGAGCCGCCACCTTCACTACCTGCTGAGACCGAGCGGATTGGGAATGTCTCAGCCCCAAGCTCCTCTTTACCCCTGCAAGATCTAAATCATGACACTGGTTCGTCAACTGAGCCAGTGAACATCTCCCTGCAGGAGGGTGAAGCCGAGATTTCAGCTCCTGCTGAATGTCCCGGGTACCAGAGTGAGGATGACTCTACCATAGAACATTCCAGCAAATCTTCGGACTTGGTTGGCATCAAAATGGGGACTGGGCAGACTGATATATGTGACCCGGGCGGAGCTGTTTCTGATTTGTCAGATTCAGAGGATGAAGTTGAGATGACTGAGTTGTCTCAATCTTCATCAGATCAATCATCCATAGCCCCTCAACTCGTTATTTCTTTTCTGAATGACACCTACCGACACCGAAATGTGATTGTAAAAGATCATTTTCCTGATTTAATTTCATTCATCCAGGCTGCAAAGGACATAATTAGGAGGCCGGATGAATTTCATTTAACAAGGTCGCTGTTTCATCGGCTTAGGCTGTTACAAAAGCAGGGAGCGAGATTTCCCAACAACCGCTCACGCCTTTTGATAATCCATGAAAAAAATCACCTTTGGAACCTTAAATATGAATGGCGGAGGTGCAAGCCAAAACCGCCAGGTTCAGGTGAAAAGTTTATTTGAGCGCAAGAAAATTGATGTACTCTTACTCCAGGAAACCCATATAATTCAAAATGCGGAGTACGACTGGTGTCGCCTCTTTAAAGGACAATGTTTTTTTAGTAACATGTCTTCTTCTTCTGCTGGTGTAGCCTTTTTACTCAGACCAGGCCTAGTACCTGAGTCATGCCTCTTCCAGGAGGTGATTAAAGGCCGGTTTATTTCATTGGAACTGGTCATTAATAATTTTCGGTTTACACTATTCAATGTTTATGCACCAAGTGAGAGTGTGGACCGAAGAGCTTTCTTTTCATCTTTAATTCGACACATGCAGTCGATAGATCTCAATAATTGTATTTGCATGGGGGGTGACTTTAATTGCACCTTTAAACCCAGTATAGACCGAAATACAGCAGAACCTCATCCCGAAGGTAGTACTGATTTGTTAAATTATTTTTCGGCAGTGGGTGTGCTAGATGCATGGAGACTGCATTACCCCAACAAATCTGAGTATACTTGGGGACGATGTGCCAATGGGAGAATGACTTTCGCTAGACTTGACCGTTGGTACATAAACTCACAGTTCAGGAATGCGGTTATCTCTCCAAATCATTTTCCATCTTTGTTTTCTGATCATCATTTAGTTACCATGGGCCTCTTTTTCCCTCAACCCTTACGCAAAAGTGCATACTGGAAATTCAATACCAGTCTTCTCGAAGATGCTTTGTTTAAAGACGCCTTCCGTGCTTTTTGGGTCATCCAACTTTCAAGAAAGCCCTCTTTCTCTTCTTTAGCATTATGGTGGGATAACACAAAAGCTCAGATTAGAGTGTTTTGTCAGCAGTTTGTTTCAAATGATACTGACGTAAAAAATATAACAATGGCTTGTTTAGAAGCTGATATTATACGGTTAGAGTGTAAACTGGCTAAAGATAATATCAGAAGAGACCACAGGTTATTGGTTGAAAAGAAGGCTCAACTGAGAGAGCTGATTCAGGAGAAAGCAGCAGGCCTGTTAATTAGATTAAGAATAAACAATTTAAAGGTATCAGACAGCCCGAGTAAATCTTTCTTCCAAATGGATTTTGTAAATAAGTCACCCAAAACCCTTTTCTCTGTACAAGACTTTAGGGGAAACATGGTTGCCAACCCTGGAGATGTAAGGTTGTGCATTAGAGAGTTTTTTTCAAAAGTCTATGCAAAACAAAATGTTTGTGAGCAAACCATGGAATTTTTAACTTCTCACCTTTCATCCCTAACTGAGCCTCAGTGCCTGGGCCTGGATTCAACAATTACTTTGCCTGAGCTAACGCAGGCCCTAAGTGAAATGGACTCGGGGAAAGCTCCTGGGATTGACGGCCTACCGGCAGAATTTTTCTTGGCTTTTTGGGACCTTTTGGGCCCTGAATTATTGAATGTCCTGGAATCATCCTTGGTGCTTGGAGAACTCCCACTAAGCTTCAGAAGAGCAGTGGTGTCGCTGATTCCAAAGACTGGGGATCTACGACAGATAAAGAATTGGCGGCCGGTCTCGTTATTATGTACGGACTATAAAATATTGTCAAAAGTGTTGGCCAGTCGGTTGAAGACGGTAATCGGTGATCTAGTCCACCATGATCAGAGTTACTGCATCCCAAACAGATCTATTTATGATAATATTTTTTTGATTAGAGATTTAATGGAATGTGATTGCTTGGAAAAAGATTTTGGGATAATATTCCTGGATTTGGAAAGGGCTTTTGACAGTGTGGATCATGTTTTTTTGTATCGGGTGCTAGAAGCATGTGGCTTTGGTGTCAATTTTAGGGCCTACGTGACTTTGTTGTACAACAATATATTTAGTTTATTTAAAATAAATAACGAACTCAGCTCTCCGGTACAGGTTCAAAGAGGGGTGAGACAAGGATGCCCGGTTTCTGGGTTATTATTTTCCTTGGTAATGGAATCACTCCTAATTTTATGTAGGAAAAATATTTCAGGAGTGACTGTATCCCCTGGGAGTCCTTCAGTAGTTGTATCGGCTTATGCAGATGATGTCTGTGTGGTTGTTAAGAAGGAGAGTGATATCCCAGCACTTGTTGAATGTTTAAATCTTTTTTGCCTCGCTTCTTCTTTGAAGTGTAACTGGGACAAGAGTAAGGCCTTATGGATTCCCTGTCTCAAGAACATTCCACCTGGAAGAGTGCTGGTACCACCTGTGCATCTACCAACAAAGTTAAAATGGGTGGAAGACGGAGTCAAATACCTTGGGGTTTTCCTGGGATCTCCACATTACGTCCTCAAAAATTGGGACGGGATTGTTGAGCATGTCAAAAAAAGACTGGGACTGTGGAAACGAGCTCTGCCCCACCTTTCCTACAAAGGCAGGGTTCTAGTGGTGAATAATTTGGTGGCTTCTTCCCTGTGGCATAGGTTTATCTGCCTTCAGCCGCCAGAGGCACTACTAAAGGCAGTGCAGAGGCTACTCGTGGATTTTTTTTGGAGTGGTCACCATTGGTTACTACCAAATGTCATATGTAGCCCCTTGTCTGAAGGTGGCCAGGGACTGATCGACATAAAAAGTCGTATCATGGCTTTTCGGCTGTGTACCATACAGCAGTTGCTGTACAAGGAACGACTGCCAAGCCGACTTCTGGCCTATCACGTGCTGCGAAAAGCAAGTGGGCTCGGATATGGCCTTGAACTTTTCTTAGTCCAACTCCAACATGTCGACACATCTCATCTACCATCATTCTATCAGAGCCTTCTGAATGCCTGGCAAAGCCTTTCGACTAGTCGCCAGCAAGAAACCTATGCGACAAGCATGTTCGTGGAAGAACCCCTTTTTTACAACCTACTGTTTCCTGCAATTCCAAGAAGCCGAGACTTTTATCAACACTTTATTACAGCGGGCATAATCAAAGTGTTGGACCTCCGCCATGATTCTGGTTGGGGGTGGAAGACGGTGCAAGAGATAGCCGATATGACTGGAATATGGTCAAACAGAATAATCGGAAGAATACTAAAGGGAATAGTAAAGAAAAGCTTCCAACTTGGACTAAGATGGACCCAGGAAGTTTTGGTGACATCCAATGACTGGCATTTTCCTGGTTTATTGGTACAGCCTAGTCACGGAGACTTGCCCCCAATTAGTGAGGGACAAAACATTTTTCAGAAATGCAGTAGTAAAGACCTGTATCGGTTATGCACTGCAGTTCTGCTTGGGAACTCACCGTTAAATGGAGTGGCCAGGTGGAAAGGACTAATGCCGGAAGGACTCCCATCTGAGCCTGCATGGGAATCAGTATACAGTAAGCTGGTAAGCAAAAGGACAGGTGATCTCCAGTGGCGAATGATACACTGGATCATTCCATCTAATAAATTAGTGAGTCATTTCGCGCCCATATCTATGTGTTGCCCGTTCTGTGTTTACACAGAGGATGTGTTCCATGCATACGTTGATTGTGCAAGGCTTGTGCCTTTATTTCAATGGCTGAACTACATGGCTGGAAAAATGAAGATCACTTTTTCTCTGCGATCATTTATTTTTGGTTTCAATGATATGAAAGAACATGTACATATGTTGTTTTTGTTTTTAGTGGCCACGGCGAAAATGGCAATTTATTTATCGAGGAAGGAAAAACTGAAAGGAAAGCCGATTGGGCAATGTGATGTCTTGTTCTTTTTTAATGCCTTGATATCTGCAAGACTCAAACTTGAATTTTGTGATTCTGGAAGAAAGAAATGTATTGATGAGTTTATGAACATCTGGTGTTTTGATGGGATCTGCATGGTGCAGGAGAATGAATTATTGATATATTTGTAGGTTTGTTGGGATTGAATCAGTGTGTGGTTGGTTTTTCTGTTGTTGTTTTTCTTTTCTAGTCCATTGGACTGTTTTGATTTCCTGTCATTATCTCTTTTTCTTTTCTGTATTTTTGATTATTGTGCCTGTATTGAATAGTATCTTCACCGACTGGCTTGTATTTTTATATTTTTGTAATAAAAAGTCTAAAAAGTCAAAAAAGTCTCTCTCTCTCTCTCTCTCTCTCTCTCTCTCTCTCTCTCTCTCACTCTCTCTCACTCTCACTCTCTCTCTCTCGCGCCCCCTGCTGGTCGTTGGTGAGTCGTGCATGGGTGTGGCAATCATGGCTGCTGTGTGTGAGGAGCTGTGAGTACTGTGTTGTGTTGTTGCCTTTCCCATCCCCCTTTTCGCTCCCTCTGTGTCCTTGTACGTGTTTGTGAAGTCTTCCCCGTGTTTTTCCTTCTTTGTTGAGACAAGAGAGAGAAAGAGAGCGCGCATGGTGAGTTTGGTGCGAGTCCTAAAGAACCTTGTGTTCTTCGGGCCTGTGCTCTGCTTGCCGTGTTCTTTATTATCGTCGTTTATCGGCTCCCTTATTCTATTTCTTTTATTTTTACCTTCGCCTGCAGGCTTTGCTTGCGATAGGTTCTATTTTGTTTTGCTTTTTCAAATATTTCCTTGGTTTTGGTTCATTTATCGCTATGGCAAACAGTCGTTTGCAGAACAGCATTTACGAGTCACTTACTCGTAAAAATGGGGTAATAGTTAGTCCACCCGACGGGGTTCGGGTCGATGACGTCGTGATGGGCTTGGGTGAACTCGTTGGTTTTGAAAATGTGTTAGCAGCTTCAAAGATGAACCAACGAGTTGTTGTTTTTCTTTCCGAGGAGCGCTATGTCGCTCAGGCGGTTGAAACTGGTTTGTCCTTACCGCCAGATATTTTCGTTAACGTTAGTATGTTGGACTCACCGGCAGTGAAAATCACTTTATCTAATTTACCGCCTTTTGTTAAAAACGAACAGATTTTGTCCGTTTTAACACAGTTTGGCACCGTGGTGTCAAAAATCTCCATGATTCCCTTCCGTTTGCGTTCGGATTCTACAGTCCGCCACATCATGTCCTTTCGGCGGCACTGTTACATGGTGTTAAAAAACAATGCTCAATCGCTCAATGCCTCAGCTACGTTGGTCGTTGAAAATCGAAATTATCGAATGTACATCGCAACAGAGACAATGACGTGTTTCACGTGTGGTGCCCTCTGACATTTAAAAGGTGCTTGTCCGAAGTGTATATCCGGTGGCACATCGAGACAGTCAGGAACAAATGCCGATCCTAGTGGCACATCTAGACGGACAGAACCAAATGTCGATCTTCGCAATGATAATGACGCGTCTGGGACGGCAGATCAGCCTTCACATTCGAGCGCGGAAATCGATAATTCACCGGCTGATGACGCGGGTTTTATTACCGTGTCCTCCAGGAGGAGTTATAAAAGAGGAAGCGGTAATGAGGACATACAGGCGAGCGTTTCGAAAAAGATAGCGCCGTCGAACGAACGTAATGTTTCTTTTTTAGAAACAGAAGCCCCTGCAGCTGGTCTTCTGCTGCAGAATAGGTTCAGTGTGTTTGCTGAAATGGAAGAAGACGTTTCCGTTCATTCCTCTCATGAACAAGGACCAAGCGCAATGCCCCAAGATGTTGTGGTAACCCCCCCGGTTACTGAAACTAAAGTCAAGAACCACAAACCTGCTCTCGTCCCGCGCCCTGCTGACGATGAAGTGTCTGAAGTAATGGAGGCAGAAGAAGTAGCAGCTCCAGAAGGAGAGTGCAAAGCCTCTGATATAAAAACGTTAATCCCTGTTACGGTTTTTAAAACTCCCGCTGTGGAAACAGCTGCACCTTTAGTAGAAGACGATATTCCCGTTATGAGAGCATCGGTTTCGGTGTGTGGGGAAAAAAATGAAGACCTTTCGGGTTACGACTCAGATGGGGCCTCGTCGCTCGCCTCTAGTGCTAGTAGCGAGGTCTGGAATGACCCAGCAATAGCCAAGGAACTGGAGGGTGATGATGATTTATCACCCATGGAAATTCTAAAGTTTCTTCAGGACACCTTTCGAAAGAAAAAGGTTAAAATTATAACCTTCTTCCCGAACCTGTCTGGCTTTATAAACTCCTCAAGACGTCTCCTCCTTAAGGCTGAACAACTTGGTGTGACTGAGTCACAAGTTTTTCGCCTGAGAAAGTGTGTACTGAAAGCTCGGAAAGAGCTACAAGCACACCCTAACTTCCCTGTACATGATAAATCTTCCCTACCTACACCATGACCTTCTCTGTTGTAACTTTAAATATAAATGGGGGACGTTCACCCCTGCGTAAAGCTCAGGTGAAGTTGCTTGTCGAGCAAAAACATTTCGATGTTGCTCTTTTGCAAGAGACAAGATGTAGCTCTTCGTGCATGAGCGAATGGACTCGCATCATGAAAGGACAGTGGTTCTTTAGTAGCTTGACCTGTCCTAGTGCTGGAGTGGCTATTTATTTAAATCCTTCTTTCTGTCCTGAAAATGTCACTTTTAAGGAGATTACTAAAGGGCATTTAGTCTCAGTTAATTTCTTTTATAATGGTTACAAACACACTTTAATAAATGTATATTCACCCAGCACGAGCACAGAAAGATTAGTTTTTTTCACACAGTTAGAAATGTCCCTCACACACCTTGATTTTGATGGTCTTGTTTGTCTGTGTGGGGACTTTAATTGCACACTGTATCCCACCCTTGATCGTAATGGAGAAGAGCCCCACCCATCAAGTACAACACCCTTAAAGAGAGCATTGTCCAAATTCTCCCTTATGGATGTATGGAGACTCCAGAACCCATCTGCACGGCAATACACGTGGTGCCGATGTGCAAATGGCCGGTTATCTCTTGCAAGGCTAGACAGATTTTACATCAATAATGACTCTCTAAATGTCATAGACCATGTTGACACCACCCCAAGTGGTTTTTCGGACCATCACATGGTTGTTCTTCATATACTCTCCCCGGCTCGAAATCGTGGCACTGCCCATTGGACCTTCAATGTGAGTCTTCTGCAAGATGACGCTTTTCCTGTCGCCTTCCGAGCCTTTTGGGAAGCCTTACTACTACGGAAGCCTTCCTACTCCTGCCTCACACAATGGTGGGACAATGCGAAAACCCATATTAGGACCTTTTGCCAGCAATATAGCTCCTTTTGTACAAGGAATGAATCTGCGCTGCAATCTCTAATTGCCAAAGAAATATTGTCTCTCCAGTCAAGCCTTCCAGCTCCCAGTGCCGAAAGGACCAGTTCTCTAATAGCAACGAAGAAAGCACTCCTTGCTCAACTCTGTGCAAAACAAGCCAGAGGGGCTCTAATAAGGCTACGAATGGAGAACTACAGCTCTATTGATACTCCTTCCAAGTTTTTCTTTGCTTTGGAAGCACGAAAAAAGAGAAACCAGCAAATAACTTCGCTGCAGGCACCAGGAGGCCGAACAACACACGATCCAAAAGACATTAGAAGCTTGACAAAACAATACTTCTCTGACTTGTATTGTGCCAGAGACACTAAAGAAGACATGATTCGTTCCTTAACCACTTCTTTGCCCACCTTGTCCGAACCTGCATGTCAACAACTTGACAAGGAAGTGACTCTTGACGAACTTTTCACTGCTTTGCAAACTTTGCCCACAGGTAAAGCTTCTGGACTTGATGGAATCCCTGCAGAGTTCTACAAAACCTTCTGGGATTTGTTGGGACCTGAGTTGCTTGACCTCTTAGTTGATAGCCTACGATCAGGCTTGTTACCAATCAGCTGTCGCAGGGCTATACTTGCTCTCATACCTAAGAAAGGAGACCTCCAGCAACTTAAAAATTGGCGTCCCATTTCGCTCCTCTGCACGGACTACAAGATTTTTTCAAAAGCTCTTGCCAACCGCCTCAAACCTTTGATTGGGGAGATTGTACACCCCGATCAATCCTATTGCATTCCTAAAAGGACAATACACGATAGCATTTTTATTGTACGTGACATGATCGACATTTGTATTGCTGAACATAGAAATGTTGGTCTGGTGTTTTTAGACCAAGAAAAAGCTTTCGACACGATTGATCACTCTTATCTCTTTGCTGTTTTACGGGGGTTTGGTTTAAAGGAAAATTTTATTTGTTATATCAAAATATTGTATAATAATATTTTTAGCTTGCTCAAAGTAAACAACATCTTAAGTCAGCCTTTCCCTGTTACCAGGGGTATTCGTCTAGGGTGCCCCCTGTCTGGCCTTCTATACTCCCTATCAATTGAACCTTTACTACATCGTTTACGCACACGGCTACAAGGGTTTTATCCTCTGCCGTTAGAAAATCCCGTAAAGACCATTGCTTATGCGGATGACCTCTGCGCAATTGTGTACTCCGATGACGATGTTCGCGCTCTGGTTGAGTCTGTCGAGGAATTCAGCCTGGCAAGCTCGACTAAAGTTAATTGGGAAAAGAGCAAAGCTTTTTACTTAGGTCCACAGAATGAAACTCCCCCTCCAACCCTACCAGGGCAGCTTGTATGGACCAATGAAGGAATACACTACCTCGGTGTCTTTCTTGGAACTCAAGATTTTATTTCAAAAAACTGGGAGTCGCTGATTACCAAAACTGAGCAGCGGTTGATAAAATGGAGGGGACTATTGAGGCAGCTTTCCTTCCGGGGTCGTACTCTGGTCATTAATAATCTCGCGGCATCAATGCTCTGGCATGTTTTCAAAGCACTGCAGGCCCCAGGTTTTATCCTTAAAAAACTTCAAAGCTTTTTTGTGGATTTTTCTGGGGGGGAAAGCACTGGCTCCGGCCAGGAATACTAAGCCTGCCGATTGCAGAAGGTGGACAGGGGCTAATAGATGTGACGAGCAAAGTGATGGCTTTTCGCCTCCTCTCAGCACGAAGGCTTCTATACTCCGACGTCCCATGGAAAGCCTTTGCCCATTGCTTGCTTAGGCAAGCTGGGAAACTTGGCTATGGTGACGAGCTTTTTCTTCTTGACGCGAAGCACGTGGATATGACATCGGTCCCGTTGTTTTACCGAAGCATGCTGGAAGCGTGGCAGGCTGTTTCTTTTCGCCGTGACACCAGTGCTTACTCCCTTCAGATGTTCCTAAATGAACCAATATTTCTAAATTCTTTCTTTGATGGGGTCTGTAGTGACAGATCTTTTATGCAAAAGTTTATTGATGCCGGTGTTACCAGAGTAAAACACCTCAGGAACCCCTTTGTACATAGATGGAAGCCAGCTGCTGACATTGCCGTGGCCACCAGTGTGAGGTCCATCAGAGTCATTGGCAGAATTTTCTCTGTGATTTTACGGACCTTTAAGCAAACCGGGTTAAAATGGGACCCAGACATAGAAGATGCCCTCCATCGATCCCAATGTCCTTTCCCAAATCTTTTAATTTTATTTCAAAGTTTTAGGCTCTTTACCCAGATGGAGAAATCCTCAGTGTACAATCTATGTGTTCTCACTCTTTTTCCTGGCAAACCTGCAGAGCCACAAGCTCATTGGCGAGCGCTGCTTCAAGCTAACCGTTTCACAACAATAAACTGGCAGGTGATGTACAAAGAACCTACTGTCAAGCGCTCGGGTGATCTACAATGGCGGCTAGCGCACAACATCCTGCCTTGTAACATCCTGTCCCACCGTATATGTCCTGAAAACTCGGAATTGTGCCCCTTTTGCGACACCCCAGAGACCATTTTTCACATTTTTATTGAATGTTCAAGGTTGGCCTCGTTTTTTAAAATCCTGTCACGTGTGATCCGGGGGCTCGGTTTGACTTTTACACATTGTGTTTTCATATTTGGTTTTAATGTCTTGTATCAATGTAAAAATGAATGTCTTTTAGCAAACTTTCTGTGTTCTGAGGCAAAACTTGCCATTTATTTATCGAGGAAACGTAAACTGCAGAACATTGACGTTCTAGCTGATGACGTTTTAACTATTTTTAAAGCATTGGTTACATCGCGTGTTCTTTTTGAGTTTGAAACTCAAGATCCTGCTTTATTAAAAAACCGGTGGTGTGCGAAACAATCCTTATGTGGTATGGTTGGTGGTGTTCTAACAATCAATTTATAAATCTAAAGTATTGCTTCTTTGTTACCCCTTCCTTTCCTGGTTATTTCTTTTGATGCTTGTACAAACATCCTTCACCATGTAAAACTTGTTTTCCTTGTAATAAAGGGGAAGAAAAGTCTCTCTCTCTCTCTCTCTCTCTCTCTCTCTCTCTCTCTCTCTCTCACTCTCTCTCACTCTCACTCTCTCTCTCTCTCGCGCCCCCTGCTGGTCGTTGGTGAGTCGTGCGTGGGTGTGACAATCATGGCTGCTGTGTGTGAGGAGCTGTGAGTACTGTGTTGTGTTGTTTGCCTTTCCCATCCCCCATTTCACTCCCTCTGTGTCCTTGTACGTGCTTGTGAAGTTTTCCCCGTGTTTTCCTTCTTTGTTGAGACAAGAGAGAGAAAGAGAGCGCGCACGGTGAGTTTGGTGCGAGTCCTAAAGAACCTTGTGTTCTTCGGGCCTGTGCTCTGTTTGCCGTGTTCTTCATCATCGTCGTTTATCGGCTCCCTTATTCTATTTCTTTTCATTTTACCTTCGCCTGCAGGTTTTGCTCGCGACAGGTTCTCTTTTATTTTATTTCGAAACCGTTTCTTTAGTTTCATTTATTTTTAGCTATGGCGAACGTTCGTTTGCACAATAGCAGGTATGAGTCATTGACTCGCAAACACGGGCTTATTGCTTGCCCGCCTGACGGAGTGAGCGTCGAGGACGTGGTAACCAGTATTGGTAACATTGTCGGCCTGGATAATGTCCTCGCTGCCTCCAGGATGAACCACAGAATTGTGGTTTTTGTATCAAAGGAACACCTCGTTAATGAGGTGGTGGAACACGGCTTGTCCTTATCCCAGGGCATTTATTTAAGTGTTAGTCCGATGGACACACCGGCGGTCCGAATCATTTTGTCGAACTTACCGCCGTTTATAAAGAGCGAGCACATTGTCTCTTCGCTTAATCGTTTCGGCACCGTCGTGTCCCGGATATCCATGATCCCCCTGCGACTTCGAGCAGACGCCTCGCTCTGACACGTCATGACCTTCCGGCGTCATTGTTATATTATCCTCAAAGACAACGCTCAGACGCTTAATGCGACCATGACGCTGTCGCTCAATGGCAAATATATGTGTCGACCGAAACGACGACCTGTTTCATTTGCGGGCAACACGGACATGTTAAAGGTGCCTGCACGAAGGTAACTGTCCCCGTGAGAACAACCGAGCAGGCAGAACCTGGTAATGCTGTGGACGATCAGCCGTCCACATCGGCGGCAGCAGCGAGAGATACCTGTACGAAGGTAACTGTCCCCGTGGGCACGCCTAAACAGGCGGCACCTGGTAATGCTGTGGACAATCAGCCGTCGACATCGACAGCAGCAGTGAGGGATTCCTCCATGAATGATGAAGGTTTCACTGTTGTTACTGCTCGGAAGAAGCACAAACGGCCGAACGTTAATGACGAAGCAGCAACGAGGGATTCAAAAAAGATTGTGTTGACTGGAAGCGACAATGGACCCCTCACTGAGGTGGCTCCTTGTGTTACCGGCATAGCCTTACACAATAGATTTGCATCTCTAACTCCTGATGATGATAAAGAATTAATGAATCAGAGTGAAAGAGCTGCTTGTGATGACAATAATGGACCTACAGAGCCCATTTTAGCCTCCGCCTCTGCGGGGCGTGAGGAACCTGAGGAGGTCGTGCCTCAGAATGGCCTGGGCTGTGCGGACATGGAATGCACAGTTTCTGTCTGTGCGGGGCATGAGGCACCTGAAGAGGTCGTGCCTCAGAATGCCCCGGGCTGTGCTGACATAGAATGTACAGTCTCTGTCTGTGCGGGGCGTGAGGCACCTGAGGAGGTCGTGCCTCAGAATGTCCAGGGCTGTGCGGAATGTACAGTTTCTGTCCGTGCGGGGCGTGAGGCACCTGAGGAGGTCGTGCCTCAGAATGTCCCGGGCTGCGCAGACATGGAATGCGCAGTTTCTGTATCAGCTGGGCATGACGCACCTGAGGAGGTTGTGCCTCAGGATGTCCCAGGCTGTGCCCTCAAGACATATACAAGTTCTGTCGTTGAAACGCCTCATATAATTCCGGAGCGTGGCATGACCATAGCGGGTCATGAAGAGGTGAATCTCGCAACACCTGTTGCATCATTGTCTGATTTGCAGACGTGTCCAAAACCTGCAGACATTCAGGGGATGGCACACACAGCATCTGCTGCACCGGCACCTGCTTTATCGTTAGAGGGTGAGACTCACGCTGATCAATTGGACTATGACTCCGATGGAGCCTCATCCCTCACGTCTGGCATCAGCATCGAGGCTTGGAACGAAGTGTTGTCGTCTCATGGGCCGGAGGGTGACCCGGGCATCACACCTGCAGAAATTCTAAAATTCCTGAAAGACACTTTTCGGAAGAGGCGAGTAAAGGTGAAAGATTTCTTTCCAGACCTAAAAATCTTCATAACATCCGCGAAATATCTCGTCCTGAAGTCCAGCCAGTTCGGAGTTGGGGAACGAGAAGTATTCTGCCTCAAGAAGTACATCGTCAAAGCGAAGGAAGAGCTACAAGTAGACCAACCTTCCGCTATATAACCCCTTCCCCTTCTTCTTCACATGACCTTTTCTGTAGCTACCTTGAATATCAATGGGGGGCGGTCCCCATTGCGCAAGACCCAGGTGAAATTACTCACTGAGGAAAAGCATATTGATGTCATGCTTTTACAGGAGACGAGATGCAGTCCTTCGTGCGAAAGCCAATGGCGAAGGTTGATGAACGGCCAATGGTTTTTCAGTAGCTTGGCTTGCCCTAGAGCCGGGGTAGCTATATTCTTCTCATCTTCTTTTTTCCTCCAAACTGACATTGTTTTTGAAGACATAATTAAGGGGTATCTAATTTCTGTGTCTTTCACCTTCAATGGTTACAGGCACACACTTTTTAATGTCTACTCACCCAGTGACAGCACTGACAGGGTCACCTTCTTCACACAGTTAGAAACATCACTCACTCATGCAGATTTTAATAATCTTGTTTGCTTGAGTGGGGATTTTAATTGTACTCTAGACTCTGCCATGGACGGAACGGTAAAGAACCTCATCTAGCTAGTACCATCCCACTGGCAAGGGTTTTATCTAAATTCTCTTTCGTTGATGCGTGGAGACTTCACAACCCCCTCATACGCCAGTATACATGGTGTCGCTGTCTTGACGGTCGGCTTTCCTTCGCTCGGCTAGATCGTGTTTACATAAATAGTAACTTTCTTAACATGATGGGCAATGTGCAAATTTTACCAATCGGTTTCTCCGATCATCACATGGTCACCTTTTCTCTTCTCTCTCCGATACGGAACTATGGAGCTGCACATTGGATTTTTAATGTGGACTTTTTAGAGGATCAAGCTTTCCTTAAAGCCTTCCGGGTTTTCTGGGGTACACTGCTTTTGCGGAAACCTTCTTTTTCTTCCCTCAATCAATGGTGGGATAATGCCAAGGTGCAAATTAAAACCTTTTGTCAGCAGTATAGATTCTTTTGTACAAAAGATGAGTCTCTCTTTAAAAGTGTTATTGAAAAAGAAATTTTAGCTTTGCAAAGCCATCTGTCACCTTCCAACACAATGGAAACGAATCTTTCATTGGCCAAAAAGAAAGCTATTCTCAACCGGCTATGTGTAAAACAAGCTAGAGGTGCCATGGTTCGTCTCCGTGTGGAGAATTTGCGTCATCTGGACGTGCCTTCTAGTTTCTTCTTTCGACTTGAACACACTTCAAAGGGTAGCGAGCAGCTCACCTTGTTACGGACTGTGCAGGGCAATATGATAAAGGATCACAAGGGCATTAGAACCCTGGTTAAAGATTACTTCTCTGATCTGTATTGTAGGAAAGACATTGATGACGAAATGGTGCATTCTTTAACCGCGTCCTTGCCCACCTTGTCAGCTACTGCACGTCAAGAGCTGGACAGAAAGATAACTATGGAGGAACTGTTTGTTGCACTACAAGCCTTGCCGAATGGAAAAGCCTCTGGCTTGGATGGACTCCCCGTAGAGTTCTACAAAGCTTTCTGGGATCTCTTTGGGACGGAACTGTTGGAAATATTTTCTGACAGTTTACGACTCAACCAACTGCCACTCAGCTGCCGTAGAGCGGTGCTTGCCCTAATACCCAAGAAGGGAGATCTGCATCGGGTGGAAAATTGGCGTCCGATATCCTTGCTATGCGTGGATTATAAAATCTTTTCCAAGGCTCTCACCAACCGGCTCAGAGTCGTGATTGGGGAGATCATACACCCAGATCAATCTTACTGTGTCCCTAAAAGGTCAATTCACGACAGTATCTTTATTGTACGTGACATGATTGATATCTGCTCTCTCGAACAAAGAAATGTTGGTCTGGTGTTCCTCGATCAAGAAAAGGCCTTCGATGCCATCGATCACTTTTATCTTTTCTCTGTTTTACGGGGGTTTGGTTTTGGTGAATTTTTTATCTCTCACGTACAGCTACTCTATAATAACATTTTTAGTTTAGCAAAAGTTAACAACATTTTATGTCAGCCTTTCCCGGCTAGTAGAGGCATTTGTCAAGGTTGCCCTCTTTCCGGCCTCCTGTACTCCCTCGCGATTGAGCCTTTGCTCGTTCGTTTGCGCGCACGTCTTCCCGGTTTCGTTCCTCAACCAACTGCGAACCCGTTCAAGGTGATTGCTTATGCAGACGATCTTTGTGCAATCGTTCACTCGGATGAGGACGTCTTGGCCTTGGTCCAATGCGTCCATGAATTCAGTTTGGCAAGTTCGGCAAAAGTGAATTGGAAAAAGAGCAGAGCTCTCTACCTTGGTCCGCAAAATGGCGCCACTCCTCCGACTCTGCCGGAGCAACTCGAATGGGCATGGGATGGCGTTCTTTACCTTGGTGTCTTTCTTGGTACCGAAAACTTCATTTTGAGAAACTGGGAATCTCTCATAATTAAAACTGAGAGGCGGCTGCTAAAATGGAAGGGCTTACTCTGCCAACTCTCCTATCGGGGCCGAACCCTCATTATAAATAACCTTGCAGCATCGATGCTTTGGCACGTTTTTATGGCACTGCAGCCCCCGGATTTTATTCTTAAAAAACTGCAATCTATTTTTATTGACTTCTTTTGGGGGGGGAAGCACTGGCTCAAACCTGGTGTGTTAAACCTACCCGTTGCTGAAGGAGGACAGGGTCTGATTGCCATTACCAGTAAAGTTATGGCTTTTCGCCTCCTGTCGCTTCGTCGACTGCTGTACACAGACGTCCCGTGGAAGGCATTGGCTCACTGCCTGCTTCGGCAGGCAGGGAGACTCGGCTACGATCAGGAGCTGTTCCTTATTGGCAGCAAGAAAGTCGATATGGCATCAGTCCCCCTGTTCTACAGGAGTGTGCTGGAGGCATGGCAGGCGGTTACCGTTCGCCGTGATAACAGTAATTATTCTCTTGAAATGTTCTTAAACGAGCCAATTTTTTTAAACCCCATTTTTGAAGGGGTCTGCAGTGATCGTACTTTTATGCAAAAGTTTATTGATGCTGGATGCACCAAGGTTAAAGATTTTAGAACCCCTCCTCCTTACAAGTGGAAACCAGCTGCTGACGTCGCTGTTGCCACTGGAGTTAGGTCCATTCGGGTCATTGGGAGGATATTCTCTGTGATTCTGCACTTTTTCAAGCAAACCAAGCTAAAATGGGCTCCACAGGTGGAAGCTGGCCCTCTCTCATCCCAACACCCCTTTCCAGAGCTTTTGCCTCTTTTTCAAGGTTTCACCTCCTTTAAGTTGATGGAAAAATCCTCTGTTTATGGCATGTGTGTCAAAACTCTTGTTTCTGATAGACCTGCAGAACCACAAGCGCACTGGAGGAGAATGCTCCAGACTACTCATTCTACTTCGATAAACTGGCTTGTTATGTACAAGGTACCCATTGCCAAACGCTCCGGAGACTTGCAGTGGCGATTGGCACATCACATTTTACCCTCAAACGTTTTGATACACCGAATGTGTCCACATGTCCTTGAAAAGTGCCCTTTTTGTGATGCCCAGGAAACTCTTTTTCATGCCTTTGTTGAATGCCCAAGATTGACACCACTTTTTACTGTTTTATCACATGTCATTAAAGGGTTGGGGTTGGTTTTTACACACTGTGTTTTTATATTTGGTTTTAGTATTAAACCCAGATGTAGGCACGAATGTTTTTTAGCCAACTTTTTAATTTCTGAGGCAAAACTTGCTATATATGTGTCCAGGAAAAGGAAAATCCGGAACAGTGTTGTTCCAGTGGATGACGCTGTAGTCTTTCTTAGGTCATTGGTGTCGTCTCGGCTGAACCTGGAATTGTCTTTTGATAACTGTGGGGACTTCCAGAAACGATGGTGTGTTCGGCGTTCCTTGTGCAGTTTAACTGACGGAGTCCTTACATTAAACTTGTAATATAGCATTGCTCTCTTATTTGGTGTAATGTGAAATGCTTCGAAATGGTACCTTTTTATGACTGTATATATCAACTTTATTTGCTGTCTGTTTTGATTTGTAACCATGGTTTTCTTTTTCTCACTGTCTGTATTTGTAGAAATGCTCTCATGACCTGTAAATATTTTTTGTTTTACCTGTCTGCATTGGTGGAAAAGGTTTTTTCCTTCAAAAAAAGGAATGAAATCTCTCTGTCTCCCTCTCTCTCTCTCTCTCTCTCTCTCTCTCTCCCTCTCTCTCTCTCCTCTCTCTCTCTCTCTCTCTCTCTCTCTCTCTCTCTCCCTTTCTCTCCCTTTCTCCCTCTCTCTCCCTCTCTCAATGTTTCGCTTAATTTAATTAAATGCTTAATTTTGCTCTTGATGTGGTCATAGCTCTTGCATGAGCATTTCCTTTGAAATTGTTTGTGGTTTTGTTTGTGTCTTCACCTTTGGTTTGTAAAATTTTTATACTTGCTGGTTTCCTTTAAATATCCTTTGCTCCTTTTGGTGAATTCATGATCCTTACGAAATGTTTCTTTAAACTGGTTGCTTTGCTTACAACCGCTTTGTGGAATTGCTTGTATTTTTATAATAAAAGGGCACAAAAGTCTCTCTCTCTCTCTCTCTCTCTCTCTCTCTCTCTCTCTCTCTCTATCTCTCTATCTCTCTATCTCTCTATCTCTCTATCTCTCTATCTCTCTATCTCTCTATCTCTCTATCTCTCTCTCTCTCCTGGCTGTCGGTGTGTTTGGGCGCGGCAAGATGGTGGCTGTGCATGTGTGGTGAGGTACGAGCTGCTCTGCTGTTCTACTCTATTGTCCCTTTCCACGTCGTATTTCACCTTCTCCTTCCCCCTGTTCGTTTATCTTCACATCCTTACTCTGCATTTGTGCCCCAACCCCTCCCCTTTGATCAGACCCAACACTTCGGGGCTTCGGCCTCCCCCATCCCCCTCTGCCTCCCTTTTCCCTCCTCGATTCCCTTTTCTTATCTCGTTTGTATTTATATTCACTCCGTGTCCTTTGTTTCCTTTTCCTTTTCTGAGAGAGAGAACGAGAGCCCGCAGCTGTTTGTGGATAACTTTTGCATTAATCGACGGCCCATCCCGTTCTCCGGCTGATCGCTTTTTTCTCCACCAGCTGTGTTTGTTTTCGCCTTTGAAAATCTGTCTCGGCTCGTAATTAATTAATCACTGTTCGAGAGCGATATTCACTCTCCCGCCCTCGTCCCCCCCCCCCCCCCCGTCCCCCGTCCCTCGTACACCTGTCCCTCGTCCCCCGTCCCTCGTCCCCCGTCCCTCGTCCCCCATCCCACCCCCACCCCCGTCCCTCGTCCCCCGTCCCTCGTCCCCCGTCCCTCGTCCCCCGTCCCTCGTACACCTGTCCCTCGTCCCCCGTCCCTCGTCCCCCGTCCCCCGTCCCTCGTCCCCCGTCCCTCGTCCCCCGTCCCTCGTCCCCCATCCCACCCCCACCCTCGTCCCACCCCCACCCTCGTCCCTTGTCCCCCCCCCCACCCTCGTCCCTTGTCCCCCCCCCCCACCCTCGTCCCTTGTCCCCCACCCTCGTCCCTTGTAAATTATGACTTAGTTTTCGCGTTACGCGGCATATGAAGCGTTAACTCGTAGACATGGCGTCGTTTGTGTCCCGCCGAACGATGTCAGCGTCGAAGACCTCGTTATTGCTGTGGGCAACATAATCGGTATTGATAAAGTTCGTGCAGCCTCGCGAATGAACAAACGTGTCGTTATTTTCGTATCCAAGGCTGAACTGGTTCACGAGATTGTATGTACAGGATTATCGACAGATGACGGACATTTCGTACTCGTGTCCCCTCTCGACACTCCAGCCGTTAAGGTCATCATCTCGAACTGTCCTCCATTTCTGAAGAACGAGAGACTGGTCTCCGAACTATCTCGTTATGGTACTGTGGTTTCGCATGTCACGATGTTACCTTTACGTTGCCAGGACGACCGGGCTAAACATGTGATGTCTTTCAGGAGACAAGCTTATCTTGTACTTCCTCCTTCTAACGTCGAAAGAACGCTGAACATTGTTTTGAAATTCAAAATTGATAATCATGATTACCAATTATACGTAACCACTGACACCTTGAAATGTTTTGAATGTGGTAAATTCGGACACCTGAAACGCTCTTGCCCAAAAACGGCTTCGTCGAACGATGGGACAAACCACGTAAACAACAAGGATTCTTCTTCTTCATCTTTTGCTTCGGCTGTGAAGGGAACATCTTCCATGTCCGGCAATGACGCTCAGCCTTCCCATCCCGATGATCCAAACAGCACAACGAACGTCGGGGATGGTTTCACCATTGTTCCGTCAAGGAAGAGAAAGACCTTTCCCGACGGTCATTTAACTCAGAAAAAGGTAGCATTTAACAATAAGCAACCTGTCGGTAACACCCCCCCAGTCGTGACCGAAGCCACTCTACAAGGCTTACCTGGGACAAACCCTGTACCTACAGCCAACAAGTTCGGCCCCCTTTCATGTGAGGACATAGACGTTCCACATGCAGGGACTGGTTTACCTGTTAACAAATCAAATGGAATCGTCTCACCTTTTACGGACTCGGCTATTGGAAAGTCCTCTGATGATTTTGCTGAGACCACTGGTGATGAACCTGTCGAGACCATGGATGATGAACCTGCTGAGACCATTGGTGATGAACCTGCCGAGACCACTGGTGATGAACCTGCCGAGACCATTGGTGATGAACCTGCTGAGACCACTGGTGATGAACCTGCTGAGACCACTGGTGATGAACCTGCCGAGACCACTGGTGATGAACCTGCTGAGACCATTGGTGATGAACCTGCTGAGACCATTGGTGATGAACTTGCTGTCACTTTGGAAAATGTTAATCCTGAGCATGATGATGCTGAATTCCCTCCAGCAGAAAATAGCGAAACTGTCCCAGTTACTGCTCTCACTTCATCACCGGGTGAAGCTGGAATCGCAGGAATCAATATCTTGCAAGAGACTCCTATTCTGCTAGATACCGCCACACCATCGGAGGTTGTTGCAGTCGGGGGAAGCAACATCGCTGCATCTGCTGATGCTGTTTCTGTTTCACCAAATCCACAGATTATTGCTGTTATTCCTCAAAGCAATGTTCCCACGGTGGGAGAGCACACAGATGTTACAACTAGTGCAGGTCCGTGTGCCAATATTGATGACAGTAGCGACATGCAGGATTATACAAGCTTGTGTGATTCGGAAATTAAAACTGACTCTGACGAATCTGACCTGGAGGAAGCAAACAGCCAGGTGGAAGCAATGGAGAAACCTACCAGTCTAGGTCCTACTTCCCCTGAACAAATACGACTTTTCTTGCAAAATACGTACAGGAAACGCAGTATAAACCTAACAGATTACTTTCCCGATTTACCGTCCTTCCTTGAGTGTGCTCAGGCTATTATACGCAGGCCTGACTTATTCAACTTTCGTCAGACACATTGTCACCGTTTAAGAAAATTGATCGCCAAGACGAAAAAGACTCTAAGTTAATTCATGGTGAGTTTCAAGATTGGAACAGTAAATGTCAATGGTGGTGGAAGTTCACTCCGCCAGATCCAGATCAAGCAGCTGATAAACGCAAACGGTCTCGACATAGCTTTGTTGCAGAAGACCCACGCCGTCAGATCTGTTCAGGCCCAGTGGCGGCTCATTATGGATAAGGAGTGTTTCTTTAGTAACAGCTTCTCGTCTAAGGCAGGAATTATGTTTGTCTTAGGGAAACATTTCCAACCATCCTCACTTCAATTTGCGAATATCATTGATGGCCATCTTGCCTCTGTGACCTTCTATCTCAATCAGGTCAAGTTTACAATCCTTAATGTGTATGCTCCAAGCAAAAATGGTGAGCGGATCTCCTTCTTTGCTGAACTGAGAAAGTTCCTCCAAACACTGGATCTGCAGACTTGTCTAATTATTGGTGGCGATTTTAACTGTACTGTTAATGCCTCATGTGACCGAAACGGGCCGGAACCTCAACCATGTACCGCAAAACTCTTTGCAAATATCATCGCAAAATATAATCTCCATGATGTCTGGCGCTTACAACACCCTTCCGAACAATCCTACACATGGTGTCGTTGTTCCAACAACCACATCTCACTTGCGAGGCTTGATCGCATTTATGTAAATTCTCACCTGTTACATGGAGTTTGCAAATCTGACATCGTGCCTTCCGGTTTCTCTGATCACTTCCTAGCTCGAGCATTCGTTCAACTCTCGAAACCGTGTCCAGGGAGTTCTCACTGGAAATTCAACAATAGTTTAATAGAAGACTTGAATTTTATTCAGGCTTTTGAATCTTTCTGGACAGATCTCTTGGAACGGAAGTTAAGCTGTTCTGTTAACCCACTGGTGTGGTGGGATCTAGTAAAAACCCAAATCAAAGGTTTCTGCCAACAATACCAGAGCTTCTCAAAAAGGGCTGATTATGAAGCGAGGAAATTATTGCAATCAGAGATTTTACATCTTCAGAGGGTCACAGGACAAAATAATAATGTGCAAAGAGCCTTAACCGAAAAACAGTCTTTATTGAAAGAAATAACTGAGAGGAATGCACGTGGTGCCCTAGTTCGGATGAGGGTGCAGCACCTTAACGAGACAGACATACCAACTAAGTACTTTTTTTCCTTAGAGAAACGCCTCCCGAACAAACAGCTCTCTCAACTGCGTTTGGCAGACTCATCCATCACTTTCAACCAATCAGTTATCAAACTTTTCACAAAGGAATATTTCTCGAAAATATACTCGATGGAGCAAATAAATCCTGTCAGTGTCGCCTCTATCTCCGTAGGGCTGCCAGTGTTGTGTGAGGGTGGACGTTCCTACCTGGAGGGGCCCATTACCTTGGACGAACTTGGCACCGCTCTGCACAGCCTTGCTGTTGGGAAAGCGCCTGGATTGGACGGACTTACAACTGAATTTTATAAGAAATTCTGGCATCTACTGGGTCCCGAACTCCTCAACACCTTGAACGCAAGCTGCCAGCTTGGAGAGCTCCCTCAGAGTTGCCGACGGGCTATTCTCACCCTCATTCCAAAGAAAGGACTTGGACTTCCGTTTCCGGTCTTGCTGGCGACGGTTCGTTTTTTCGCAGGTCTCCACGCTCTCCATCGAAATCGAAGTTAAGTCATTGTTCCAATTTGTATTTTCGTTATAACTGTATTTCTTTTATGGTGTATGTACGTATATTGTCCCGTCAAAGATTTTCGGTGCAAATCTTTCATACCTGTATTGAAAATCGCGTTAATTCGTGTCGTCTCGAGGTCTTGTACAGTGTACACTGTACAACCTTGAGGCTTTGTTTTTCTCTCAGCGCCTGTCGTTTGTGATCCAATAACTTTCGTTCTCTGTTTTCGCAGTCTTTCCACCCCAAAGCCTACTTCCTTATGTAAATCTCAACTCAAAAAAAGAAAAAAAAAAGACTACCTTCTCTGTGCTCATTCGTTTATTCATTCTTATTCGTTCGTTCGTTCTTCGACCACGTGTTTCTCCCCCATTTCCCCAGATAGATTGTCAAATTTCAATTCGTTATTTTATCGTCCATGTGATATTGTTTGATTAATAGTTAGTTTTGGTTTGAATTTCCTGTAACTCGTAATTAATTAATCGTTTTCTGCTCATCGTGTGTGGCCTTGTAGTTGTACCCCCGTCGGTGTTTTGTTAACTTAAGTGTGTTTTGCTTGGCTCTTGGTTTTTTCCCTTCTACCCCGAACATAATACTGTCTAACGTTCTAAATCCCCCCCCCCCCCCAAAAAAAACAAAAAAAAACAAAAACATTTATTTTATTTTCTCCACGTGTACTGTTGTCTCATCCTGTATTTTCTGTCCAGGTGTGCTGTTCGCCCCACCCCCATTATCTCCTTGCCATCCACCGTTTGCCCTGTTCACGTGACTCGTGGTGGTCCCTCTCGGCTCTCCCCCCGTTGGTATTTTTGTGCATATAAGATTGTTCATAGTTCTGTTTAAATATTTTTAAATATGTTTAACCTTTCCCCTTCTGTTTTTTATTCAGTGCTATATTACAACACGCTGTTTTTCTTCCTATTTAAAAGGCTTTTCTCAATTTCCTCTCCAACTCATTCCACTTAAAAAAAAAGAAATTCAATATCTTATACGTCTCCCTCACTACATGGTCTAAATTCACATTCATTCCATCCCTCCTCCATCATCCTGAACCGGATTGCTAACTTGAAAATCACAACAAACCCAATTTGTTGTCAATGTTCGTCTTTCATTAATCATCCACTTTCTAAACTCCCCTCTTGCCCCTCCCATCCAAATCCCCCCCCTTGCACCTACACTCCGAAACTTCCCCCTTGCCCCACCACTCTTAAACTCCCCCCTTGCCCCTCCACTCCTGAACTCCCCCCTTGCCCTTCCCCTCCTAAACTTCCCCTTTGCCCCTCCCCTCCTAATCCCCCCCCTTGCCCCTCCACTCCTGATCTCCCCCCTTTCCCCTTCCCTCCAAAACTCCCCCCTTGCCCCTCCCCTCCTAAACTCCCCCCTCACTCCTCCCCTTCAAAACTCCCCCCCAATCCCTCCCATTCAATTCTCCCCCCATACCATTCCTCTCCAATTCTCTCTCCTCCCCCCTCCTCCTCCAAGCTGCCTCCTCCCCACTTCGTCTCCCTTCTATCTCATACCTCCACCCCCCCCAAACCTTCTACTTTCCTCTGCCCCCCCTCAAACAACCCCTCACTGTGCCGCATCCCTTCACCAGCAAACCTTTCATCCTCCTCATCCTTCCCTTTCTTGGAACTCTTCTGCAACATCTGAAACACTATCAACTGCTCTCCCTACCTCCCCCTCTCATCCTTCATCTTACCCTACTCCTCCCCTCCCCTGTCCTGTACCCGATGCTCCCCCTCTCTCTTCATTAACGGTATGGACCTCAAACATCCGGGGCCTTCGCTCAAACCTGACTGATCTCTCCATACAGGTTGCTTCTGACAATCCAGACTTGATCTGCTTAACAGAGACTTTCCTCCTTCAAGATGTCTCTGATTCCTTAATATCTCTTCCTGGTTACTCCCTCCTCCGGTATGATAGACCTGAGCCTCGGCCTGGTGGTGGGGTGGCTATCTTTGTCAAAAACTCTCTTCCTCACTCTCCTTGCACTGCTCTCCTTCCTCCTCACCCGCAGGAGTACCTCTGGTTACGGCTTCCTCTCCGCTCCCACCTTTTGTTCATATGTGTTCTGTACCGTCCCCCAAACAGTGATGACTCCATCTACATTTCAATGTCTGACAACATGGACCAACTTCTATCCACTCATCCCAACTCTCTCTTCCTCATATGTGGTGACTTCAACTGTCATCATGCCACCTGGTTGGGTGTGGGTTCCTCTCTCACTAGTCATGGCACCTCAGCAAAGGACTTCTGTGACTCACTGGGATTGACACAATCTGTCAATTTCCCGACCCGGATCTCAGCCAATGGAGTATCTTCTCTTCTAGACTTGGTTATGACAAACTTTCCTGCTAATGTCTGCTGCTCTTCTTCTGCTCCAATCGGTTCTTCTGATCATGTGCTTGTCAAAGTGGACATCTCTCTGGCCATTCTCAGAGAGCCTCCTCAGCGTCGACGAGTCTGGCATTTCACTCAGGCCGACTGGGACGGTCTTCAAGCAGCCATCAATCGTCTGGATTGGTCTCCCATCTCCACTGCCTCTGACATCAATTCTTCCTGGGAATTCTTCCAAAGCAAACTGATCTCTCTCATGCACAGATTTATCCCATCTCGCCTTCAATTGTCTTACCCTTCCTCCCGTCCATGGTACACTGAATCTTGTGGTGAGGCAGTTGCCCTGAAACAACTTGCCTTTGCCTCTTGGAAGGCTAATCCAACTGAAGGAAATCTCAGTTCCTTCCACCAAGCTCGGAACAAGTGTGTGTCTACCCTCAGGAGTGCCAGGAAGCACTATCTCTCCTCACTCAAGAATGAACTCTCAAACCTGTCTCCTTCCTCCAAATCCTGGCGGCGTCTGGTCAAATCCGTTTCTGGTGTTTGTTCCCCCTCCATCCCCTCCCTTACCTCAAATGGCCACACAGTTGACATCGCACGTGACAAAGCCGAATGCCTCAACTCTGTGTTCGCCTCGAAATCCTTAGTCCCAAACCCATCTCTCTCTGTTCCCACCTTTCCCAGTCGAACCCAACTGCTCCTGGACTCTGTGTCCTTCTCTCCTGACAAGGTGGAGGAGTTTTTGTCAAACCTCGACTCTGATTCTGCAACTGGACCAGACGGCATCAGCCCACGGGTCCTAAAATCCTGCTCTGCCGCTCCATCTCACCCTCTCTCTGTTCTTTTCACCCTATCTTTTGCTCAAGGTCATCTGCCAGCATCCTGGAAATCAGCTAACATTACCGCTTTACACAAAAAAGGTGCAAAAACAGATCCTTGCAACTACAGACCAATCAGCCTGCTCCCAATTATCAGCAAAGTCATGGAATCCATCATTGCTTCGGATATGAAATCTTTCCTCTTCTCCAATGGCTTGATCTCTGATCATCAATTTGGTTTCAGACCAGGTCACTCTACTCTGGACATGCTGCTTCTGCTGTCTCAACAATGGATGGAGGTCCTCAATGCCAAACAGGAAATCAGAGCTGTCTCCCTTGACATATCAAGGGCCTTTGATACGGTCTGGCACCCAGCTCTGCTCACCAAACTCTCCTCCTATGGTATCCATGGAAATCTCCATGCATGGCTTGCGGACTTCCTCTCTGGTCGTAGTCAACGTGTGGCCCTGAATGGATTTCTCTCATCTCCCCTTCCTGTTCAGGCTGGAGTTCCCCAAGGAAGTGTGCTGGGCCCTGTGCTTTTTCTGGTCTTTATCAATGATCTCTCTGACTCTCTGGAAAATCCTCTCTATCTCTTTGCTGATGACTCCACTCTCTGCCGCTCCATTCCTCTTCCCTCAGATCGGCAGTCTGCAGCCTCCTCACTCTCTGAA
The DNA here is from genome assembly GCF_964187855.1 of Myxine glutinosa. Classification (NCBI taxonomy): domain Eukaryota; kingdom Metazoa; phylum Chordata; class Myxini; order Myxiniformes; family Myxinidae; genus Myxine; species Myxine glutinosa. Next base: position 39,075 of record NW_027616833.1, on the reverse strand, counting down.
GACCTGGACAAAATCACAGACTGGTCAAACAAGTGGAACATGTCTTTCAATCCTGCCAAATCTCACTCTCTTACTATGTCTCTCCGAAAAGATCGACTGGACAACCCTCCCATCTACTTTCTCAACAATCCTCTCCAAGAAGTTCTGTCACTCAAGCTTTTGGGTCTCACTATCTGCCATGATCTTTCTTGGGAAAACCACATTTCCAAGCTGGCCTCCAAAGCCAGTCGCCGACTGGGCATCCTCCGTCGTGCAAAGTCCTTCCTCGGCACACCTGAGCTCCTCACCACATACAAGGCTTTCATCCGCAGCTCAATGGAATACTGTTCTCCCCTATGGGCTGGTGCTCCTGCCTCACACCTGGCTCGGCTTCACGCTGTTGAATCCAAAGCTTTCAAAATCATTGGAATCTCCCGCGATGAAGCTATCTCTGAGGGCCTTTCACTCACTCACCGCAGGCAGGTAGATGGTCTTTCTGTCTTCTACCGACTCCTCTCCGGCCTTGCTCCCCCAGCTCTCTCTGTGCTCTGTCCCCCAAATATTCCTACAGGTCGCACAAGATCTGCCAGCAACCCTCTGATGGTTAAACTGCCGAAATCTCGGCTCTCTGCTCACCTTCACTCTTTCATTCCTCTTTTCTCCCGCCTGTGGAACAAACTCCCACACTCCCTTCAATCCCTCTCCTCCCTCCAGGTCTTTAAAACAGCTGTTCACCACCATCTCTTATCTTCCCCCATCCATAACCTTGATCTTTTCTACCCCCACTAATTCACCCCAGATCCACCTTGTTTGAAATTCCAACTTATTTCCTGGAAATCCTGGCAGTGTCCATATGTTTATACCTCTCCCACCCCCCCCCCCTTCACATGCCTCCCCCCCCTTCACATGCCTCCCCCCCAAAGCCCTCTCCCTCCCACAGATCTCTCGATGTCTCCATGTCTCTCGGTCCCTGCTCTCAAATGTTGTGTTTGTGTCCTTCCCCCTCTCTCCCCATCTTGTCTACCGCTCCCGATGTTATTTGTTTTATGTGTCTGTTTGTCTTTCTGTGTGATTAATGTTCGCTCTTTCACGAACCTCGATCTTGTATACAAAAAAAAAAGAAAAAAAAAAAAAAGGAGACTTGCTCTATATTAAAAACTGGCGCCCAATCTCTTTGCTATGCACAGACTATAAAGTATTCTCAAAAGCCCTGGCATCGCGACTCACTCCTCATCTCTCCTCATTGTTGAAAGAAGACCAATGCTATTGTGTACCCAAGCGCTCCATCTATGACAACATCTCCCTCGTAAGAGACATGATTGAACTGTGCAAAGAAAACCCCACAGATTTGGGACTTCTTCTCCTTGATCAGGAGAAGGCCTTTGACCGCGTCGATCATCGGTACCTCTTCAAAGTGCTTGAACGGTTTGGACTTGGTCCGACCTTCATTTCTTACATTAAGATACTGTATAACAATATCTCTAGTGTGCTTAAGATAAACAATGGACTTGTTACACCCTTGCCTTGTACAGGGGAATTCGACAAGGTTGCCCTCTCTCTGGCTTGCTATATGCTCTCTCCATCGAACCCTTACTGGGTTATTTGCATGCTAGACTAACCGGGGTTGGGTTTTCTCATCTTGAACGGCCCATTAAGGTGCTGGCATATGCTGATGATGTGTGTGTCTTTGTGCGGAACCTCAATGACATTAACGTTGTCCGTTATTGTCTATCCGTGTTTGAAAAGGCTTCTTCAGCCAAAGTGAATTGGGAGAAAACGAGCGCCATTTGGCTTGGTCCGTCATGTCACTCGGCACCCAAACTTCCTGCTCCTCTTGCATGGGCCACTGATGGCGTGAAATACCTTGGAGTGTTCTTGGGTAATGACGCCACAGTAGCAAAGAATTGGGCTGGTCTGTTGGATCTTGTTGAAGGAAAACTGCAAAAATGGAGAAATCTGATAACACAACTGTCTTATCGTGGAAGGGTCTTTGTGATCAACAGTTTGGTGGCCTCTACCCTATGGCACAAGTTCTTTGTGCTGCACCCTCCGGTAGTGTTGCTTCAACAGCTCCAGAAGTGCTTTGTGTCTTTCTTCTGGGATGGAAAGCACTGGTTGCGACCCGAGGTCCTCAGCTTGCCACTGACCGATGGAGGCCAAGGCCTGGTTGACATAAAGAGCCGGTTAATGGCCTTTCGACTTTCGGTTGCTCTACGCATGCTGTACATGCACCCCTCTCCACCTTGGGTCGACGTCGCTCGTCGCCTTTTGCAGCAGGCGGGGAGACTAGGCTATGACCACGCTATATTCTTGATGGATCTCTCGCATCTTGATATGTCTCCCCTCTCCAGGTTTTATCAAAGTGTACTAAACGCATGGCGAACTCTAACGACAACAACAGCTACGCATTCGTACACAAAGCAAATGTTCTTGATGGAACCTTTGTTTTACAATTCAATTTTCCATGATATGCCTGCTGATAGGTGTCTCGTTCAATGCTTTGTCGCGAAGAACATAAAATCGGTCGCCGATCTTTTAAGCCCAAGTGGCAGTTGGATTGGAGCTGATGCATTGGCAAGCCTGGTTGGCGTGCGATCCTCCAGAGTTGTGGCACGTATGCTACGCTGTGTGCTTCATACCTATGTACAGCTTGCACCTAACTGGGAGCAAGTCCAAGCAGACAACGAACAAGGTGCCTCTCCTGCTACCTTTCCTGAACTTATTTGCAAGTTTTCTCTTGCCAACTCTCCTCCGTGTACCCCCTTTAGCATAGGATTCAATGGGTTTCCTAAACAAAAAGACCTCTATTTGGGTTGCGTAAGTTTCCTTTTGCAAGGGCAAATGACACAGCGGAGGGTTCGATGGAGAGACCTCTTACCTTGTTCCCCCCCATATTTTCCTAATTGGAAAGGATTCTATCATCCTCCTGTGCCGCCACGACATGGTGACCTCCAATGGAGACTTGCACACTGGATCCTCCCCTCTAACCACTTGCTGCACCGCTTCTCAAGTCTCCTAGCAGATGAATGTCCCTTTTGTAAAAGGCCTGAAAACCTCTTTCATATTTATGTTGAATGTCAACGGTTGGCTCCTTTATTTATCTTTCTTAAGAATTGTTTTGGCAGGATTGGCTTGGTTTTCAACACTTGTGTTTTCATTTATGGCTTAGACATCTCACACAAGAATATGAATGATGTGTTAGGTAATTTCCTGCTTGCACAGGCAAAAATGGCAGTGTATAAATCAAGAAAAAGAAAAGTTGATGATCTCGGAGCTAATGAGGAAAATGCCTTGTTCTTGTTTAAAAATCTTGTGACGAGCCGTGTAAAGTTAGACTTTGCCTTTTTCTCCATAACAGGAAGGCTGCCACAGTTTGAGACCAAATGGTGCGTGAAAGAAGTCATTTGTAAAATCCTGGAGAAACGTTTATTGTTTTGTGAAATGTTTTGTGCATAATTTTACTGTATTAATATTTTTTGTTTGTTTCTCTGCTTGAAATGACAATGTGACCCCTATTTGGGGGTTTTCTTTTTCTATTTTTATAATAAAAAGATACAAAAGTCAAAAGTCTCTCTCTCTCTCTCTCTCTCTCTCTCTCTCTCTCTCGCGCCCCCTGCTGGTCGTTTGTATGCTGGTTGTACTGTCATGGCGTCTGCTTGTGGAGGCCTGTGAGTGCTCTGTGTTGTTGCTCCATCCCCCCCCCTCCCCCCTCCCGTTTTCCCCCCTCTGTGTCCTTGTACCTGTTCGTGGAGTCTTCCTGGTGATTCCCATATACGTTGAGACGGGAGAGAGAGCCGGAGAGCACAGGGTGATCGCTGGTAAGGGTTCGCCGTTTTTGGGCGTCGCCCGATCGGTGTTTGCTCCTTCATCTTAAACCTCTATTTCCTTTTTTTCCTTTCGTTTATCCTTCCTTCAGTTTGTTTTGTTGCCTCCCTTTTCCGAAGTTAGGGAAATCGGAGAGGTCTGATTGCTTCCCATTCCCGGAGTTCGGGTAGGGAAGATTGTATTATATATTCACCCTCCCCGAGTTGGGGAGGGGTTGTAAGTGCAGCTGTTCCAGCACGGCAGCTGCACTATCTCGATTTACGGCCTTTCAGAGCCTGACCCGTAAGCACGGGTTCTTTTGTGTACCTCCGGAACGTGAGGTTAGTGTCGAGGACGTTGTCCTCGCAACCGGTCGTGTTGTCGGGATCGACAAGGTTGTTGCCGCTTCACGGATGAACAAGCGGATCGTTATTTTTTTGTCCGACGTGGATTGTGTCCCACAAATTGTCGAACAGGGTTTGACAATCGATCCAGATTTATTTGTAATGATTTCCCCACTAGATAGCCCAGCGATAAAAGTCGTGATATCAAATTGCCCCCCATTTGTATCCGACGATGTACTAATTAAAGAGTTGTCCCGATACGGTACCATCGTGTCTCGTATCTCCATGATTCCCTTTGGGTCACGAAACAACGATTTAAGGCACGTGGTTTCATTCCGGCGGCAAGTGTTTATGATTTTAAAAAATTCCCAGAAGGATTTAAACCTTATAATAAAATTAAAACATCAACAGAACGAATATACAGTGTACGTGTCCACCAACGTTCTAAAATGTTTTGGCTGCGGACAATTTGGGCATGTTAAGCATGACTGCCCCCGAAAAGAGAATTCTCCACAAGTGCAACCTCCCCTCCGAACCGGGAATAAGCAACCCCCCCACCTTCCCACCACCGGTCCAAACCCTTCCACCACTGACCCAAGCCTTCCCACCACCGAACCAAGCCCTCCCGCCGCCGAACCAAGCCCTCCCACCACCGACCCGAACCTTCCCACCATCGACCCAAGCCTTACCACCACTGATCCCAATCTGTCCACCACCGACCCAAGCCCTCTTACCACCAATCCAAACCCCCCCGCCGTACCCCCTTCCCCTCCCCTTGAAACAGGGGCCCCTCCCTCTACTGAAGGATCTAATTGCAGCCATCTCCTGTTAACTATAGATCTCACCCCCCAGGCGACATCGTCCAATCACAGCTTGTTGCCTGCTATAACTGATCCTACCTCTCCCGCCGTGGTAGCCGATGGGAATCCCCTCCCGATGATCACGTCCTCCCTCCCCCCCCCCTCCTCCCCCCAAACCCTTGCAATCTCTTCCCACTAACCAGGACGAGTTTCAATTAGTCTGCCCAAAAGGAAAAAGACATCTGCAAACAACAGATGAAAACGGTCATCTCTTTAAAAAACCTACAACTGAAAACCGACAGCCCCCCCTCTCTGGCCTAGATTTGTCCCTCGTCACAGAAAATCGTTTCTCGGTATTGGAGGACATAGATGTGGATGAATCCTCGCCCTTGTCTACTGACCTAGAAACTGATATGGTTGAACCGCAAAAATTAGTACCCCCCCCCCCTGCTCCCCTGAAGATGCCCTCCCCGTCCCCCCCCCCCCTCTATGGACTATGCCCCATCCGATAACGTGGAGGGATGTGATGACGGTGAGGAGATAAATGATGAAAACCAGTGTGACACACCATCTGAGCCATCTGATATAGATGACTCTGTTAGTGAATGTGGTAGCCTTAAGGAAGAAGAAATCCCTCCAATCCCTCCCTCCGAGATAAAAAGGTTTCTTAAGGACACATTCCGAAAAAGGAATGTTGTAATAGAAACCTTTTTTCCGGAGCTACCTGATTTTATACATTCCGCTAAACTGATGGTAAAACGGCCCCACGTTTTTAATTTCAATTCCTCCCAACGTCACCGTTTAAAGAAGTGGTTGCAAAAAGCTAAGAATGAACTGTTATCAAAAAATTGAGTGGTGGTCACTCCTCCTTATAGCTGTAATGAGTTTTTCCATTTGTAGCCTGAATATTAACGGAGGATGTAGCTCTGTCCGTAAAGTTCAAGTAAGGGATTTTTTATTGCAGAAGAAAGTTGACATTGCCCTCTTACAAGAGACCCATGCCAACGACTGCTGTGTCGCAGAGTGGTGTAGGCTCTTCCCCGGCCTGTCCTTCTTTAGTAACGGTGACTCCCGCAAAGGCGGTGTCGCAATAATTCTTAGCCCCTCCTTTTCGCCTTCATCGCTTAAATTCGACGAAATACACAAGGGATCCCTAGCATCCCTAGAATTCCACTACTATGGAAAATTATATACTATTTTTAATATCTATGCCCCAAGTACGCCTGTAGCTCGGCGAGTTTTTTTTAATGACCTTGGGACACACCTAACGTCCCTCGACAGTCAAAACGCCCTAAAAAACCAAGACAATCATGTTTGTATTGGTGGAGATTTTAACTGCACCCTCCAACCCCAACTCGACAGGAACAGTGCAGAGCCCCATCCTGCCTCCACAATCCCTCTCACCAAATTTTTAAAACAAATGAATTTGACAGATATATGGCGGGTACAGCACCCATCAATCAGGCAATACACATGGTGTCGATGTATTCAGGGTAATATTGTACTTGCTCGCTTGGACAAGTTTTATATTAATCCTCCACTTGAACGCCTCGTTCTGTCATCCAAAATTTGCCCATCAGGATTCTCGGACCACAGCGCAACATTTCTCAAAATTTCTGCCCCCTGCCCGAAACACAAGAGTGCTTTTTGGAAATTTAATAACAACTTACTTGATGATAGTACCTTTAAGGACATTTTTCCGGAAATTTGGAATATTCTGGTTGCCTCCCAAGGGAATTTCTCAAACCTCAGACAATGGTGGGATAATGCCAAAACGCACATCAGACTGTTCTGCCAACAATATCGTGCGTATGGTGTTCAAGAGGAAAGAAAAACCACAACCTTACTTGAAGATGAAATCCTGGAATTACAGGAACAGCTTCAGGGAACCGCAAGTGTGAGCTACCAGGGAATGAGGCAACAAATCCATGGAAAAACGGCCTTACTGAATTCCATATCCGAAAGGCGAGCACAAAATGCTTTATTGCGCCTGAAGATGAGGTACATACACGACCTTGATGCTCCAACCAAATTCTTCTTCAGCCTTAAAAGGGGGGCCTCTTCGTCAATGATTACACGCTTGCTCCATGATGGGGAACTCCTTTATGAAGATGGCAGAATCAGGGAATGTGCCCGGAAACATTTTAAACAACGGTTTATGCGGCATGACATTAACCAGGATGCAATATCGGAACTTGTTTCTAACCTTCTAACATTGGCGGAGGATCAGAAGCAGCAGTTGGAGGATCCTCTTAGGTTACCTGAGCTCACCGCTGCCTTGAAGGCCTTGGAACCTGATAAAGCCCCTGAACTGGATGGGCTGACAAGTGAATTTTCCAGTTTTTTTGGGACACCATTGGACCTCACCTACTGCGGGTATTGAATGAATGTTTAGAGGATGGACAACTGCCGTGGAGTTGCCAGAGAGCAGTCACCACCTTAATTCCTAAGAAAGCGGACACTCAACTTATAGAGAACTGGCGTCCTATTTCTGTTTTATGTACGGATTATAAAATTTTAGCCAAAGCCTTGTCTAATCGAATGAAACCTTTTATGAATGTACTAATAGGAGAACATCAATCCTTTTGTATTCCTGGACGTACTATTTTTAATAATATCTTTCTTATCCGTGATACCATTCGGTTTTGTAACAATTTTAATATGAATGTTGGTCTGTTTTTTATTGACCAAGGAAAAGCCTTTGACTGTATTGACCACATGTACCTTTTTAGAGTTTTAGAGAATTTTGGGTTTGGACCTATTTTTATCTCGTACGTTAAACTTTTGTATTGTAATATATCCAGTGTTCTTAAAATTAATCAAGTATTGTGTAGCCCCATTGCTGTACAACGGGGAGTACGGCAAGGTTGCCCGCTATCTGGACTTTTATACTCTCTTGCCATCGAACCTCTTCTGCTCCAATTACGTACGCACATTTCTGGCTTCACTGGATCAATTCTTACCACACCGCTAAAAGTCTCTGCCTATGCAGATGATGTCTGTATTTATATAAAAAATAGTACTGACGTCACTGCGGTGGCTCAGGCACTAAAAACATATTGTCAGGCTTGTTCAGGCCAGGTAAACTGGAAGAAGAGTGAAGCCCTTTGGATAGGACCTGGAGATTGCCTGCCAATTGTCCTACCAGGAGGAGTGAACTGGCAGAAAAGTGGCATTAAATACCTCGGTATTTTCCTCGGAGACAACACCTTTGAGCAGCAGAACTGGGTGGGATTACCAGACAAGGTAATGGCAAAACTGGCCCGCTGGAAAGGACTTCTTTTCCAACTTTCGTACCGCGGAAGAACTCTCGTCATTAACAATCTTGTGGCCTCTATGCTATGGCATAAGATGATATGCCTACAACCGCCTGGGAGCCTTCTTATTACACTGCAAAAGAGCATTGTCGACTTTTTCTGGAGCGGGAAACACTGGCTCCAACCCCCCGTGGCATACTTGCCACTCGCTGAAGGTGGCCAAGGTCTTATTGATATCCGCAGCCGGATTATGGTCTTCCGGCTTCATATCGTGCGCCAACTTGTATATGGAGATGAAGCCCTACTCTGGAGGCCTCTGGCTAACTGCATATTACAGCTCACATGCAAGCTGGGTTACGACCGAGAACTTTTCTTGATGAACCCTCATCAAATCGATTCATCCTTGCTGCCCACCTTTTACCAAGGGGTGATGAACGCCTGGCAAGCCCTGTCCTTTTCCCGTGAAATGGCAACATACAACATGGAAATGTTGTTGAACAAGCCCCTATGCTACAACCCCTTCCTGGAAAACAGCTTGAATAATAGGGGACTCGTTCAACGTTTTGTTGATGCCAAGCTGCTGCGAGTGAAAGACCTCATGACAGAGTCTGGGAGCTGCCGGCTGAGTGCTGCCGCTGTGGCACAAAAAACCGGAATAAAATCTGTCAGGATCATCTCTCGGTTCCTTCAAGGGATATCCACAACGTATCGTAATACCTGCGAGGAACTTGGCCCTTCCCCCGAGGAAACAGCGGGTGACTTCCCCAAACTCCTAGTCTTCAGCCCGCCACTTAATCTGTCCCCTGGCCTGAACAGCCCTGATGATACTGCATTATCCCTTCCCGCCTTTCCAAAGAAAACTCTGTACAACGCGTACGTTAAAATTTTATACGCAAAAACATTTTCTGGGCACCCGAGGCTTCGATGGCGGGATGTTTTACCCCCAATACCCCCCAATTGCCCCAATTGGCGAAGTTTTTATCTCTTGCCTACTCCAAAGTATGTTGGAGATATTCAATGGAAGCTTGTACACTGGATTTTACCTTATAATGTTTTACTGAACCGGTTTTCTACTGCTAACTCTAATCTATGCCCTTTCTGTGCATCCATTGAAACCCTACCGCATATATACCTGGAGTGTGAACGATTGCAACCTCTTTTTACATTCCATCAGGAACGCTTTGTGAAGCTTGGTTCCCTCTTCAATCACAATGTTTTTATTTATGGTGTTTTAGGACCGTCTTCCCTTAGGAATGTGGTTTTAATGAATTTTTTAATTGGCCAGGCCAAGTTTGCAATTTATAAATCCAGGAAGAAAAAAATGGGAAACGCTTCTGACTCGTCATGTGATGTACTGCTCACCCTTAAGGCTCTTGTAAATGCAAGACTAAAGCTAGAGTACCGGTTTTTTAAAATGAACAAGAATTTAACATGTTTTAAAGAAAAGTGGGTTTTTAATGATGTCATATGCACACTTGATGATGATGATTTGAAAATAACCTTTCCTTGAGACCATTTTATTGTGTTTTGTTTCTTTGTGACTGAACATAACTGATTTTTTGTACTCTTGTAATAAAAGGAAGAAACAGTCAGTCTCTCTCTCAATCTCTCTCTCTCTCTGGCGCCACCTATCGGCCCTCGGTGCGTTGGGTGTAGCGTCATGGCGGCTGTGAGCAACTGCTCTGTGTTTTGGTGAGTCCGTCGTGAGGTTTCCCCCCTCTCCTGCCCTCCCCTGCCCCCCCTCCCTCTCCTTTTCCATCCTGTGTGCCTTGGCATTTGTTTTCATCTGTTCTACACCTTTGCCTTCGAGAGAGAGAGGATTGAGAGCGGGCCCATTTTGGGTGCGGCCTACTGGCATTGACGGCGCCTTGTAAGCCATTTCTGTGCTTATAATGCACGTTTATTTTTTACTTTAGTTCGTTTATTTAGGTTTGATACCCTCGTGTCCGGCTCGGACAAGCAGGGGGAGGGGGGGGGGGGGTATTTTCGCCGGAATGGCGAATGCACGCTCTCGTCGCGATGACTTTGAAGGCTTAACCAGGAAGCACGCGTTTGTGTGCGTGCCTCCGGATGGAGTCCCTGTCGAGGACATCATCCTCGCTGTGGGGAGCATTGTTGGGGATGAAAATATACGTGCAGCTTCGCGTATGAACCAGAAAGTGGTGGTGTTCGTTTCGGACGAGGAACTCGTCCATGACATGGTAAGTGCGGGAATAACCACGGAAAGCGGTCACTTTATGATGGCATCGCCGCTATTAACTCCCGTGACGAGAGTGGTTATTTCTAATGTACCACCATTTATCCCAAATGACAAGTTAATGACCGTGCTATCACGGTACGGTAAAATGGTATCGAGGATTTCAACAATCCCTCTTGGGTGTCGGAATGAACGTGTTAAGCACGTAATGAGCTTCCGCAGACAGGTGTATATGGTCCTTCCAGACCGTGGGGACGACACAGGCCTCAACATCACTTTCAAAATTAATTTTGAAGAGGCAAATTTCCAGCTATACGCATCGTCCACCACCTTAACATGCTTTCAGTGTGGAGCATATGGACATTTAAAACGTTCTTGTCCCAAAGCCTCGTGTGTCAGGTGTGGCAAGACAGGTCACACTGCCATAGTTTGTAAGGAGGAGGTTGCTCTGCTAATGAATACGCCCAGTGGGAGGGAGGTAAACGCTGCTCCACTAATGAATACTCCCAGTGGGAGGGAGGTTAACGTTGCTCCACTAATTGAGATTCCCAGTGGGGGGGAGGTTATCGCATTGCCACCGCCTAAAATTCCTAATGAGGGTGAATCCAGTGTTCCAAGCGTGAACGTATTTATTCCTCCTCAGCAAAATGTTGAAATGGACACTGATAGCAAAGTGGGGACGAGTAAACGAAGGGCTAGTGACGATGATAGTGACTCATCTGGAGCAGGTAAAAAGGTTGTGCTCGATTTGCAGGCTGTTAGTGAAAAAACTCTTCAGGATGCACCTGGAATCTCTCTGCAAAGCGCGGACCAAATAAATAAAGAGGAAAACCCAGAAAAGAGCATCAGGGTTCAGCCGCTAAAACAACGCGCTTCCATTACTCACACAGACGACGTTAATGATGTAAATAATTCAGGCCACGATACCGTGAATGGCACATCATTGATCCAAGCGAATGTCGCCGAACAGGCTGACATCCATAATAAATCTGCCAATATAGCAGAAAAGGGCGGAAACATAAATCCACAGGAATGTGGGAATAATGATTTCATGCCAATTGAGGAAATCAGTAATCAATGTGCTGATGTTTCCCAAACACAGCACTGCGTGGACCCCCCAGACAAGGGAAGGCTAGGTTGCATAGCAGGAGAAGAAAACGGTATTGACCCAGATTGTCAATTGACCCCATTGTATTGACCTCATTGTCCTCATTGCCTCATTGCGGTATTGCGGTATATCAGACCTCATTGCGGTATTGACCCCATTGGACCACTTTCTGATTTATCAGAATCGGAAGAGGAGGTGGAGGTAACAGCATTATCACAATTAATGCCAGATCAACCCCCAACCCCTCCCCATATTGTTCTCTCATTCCTCAATGAAACGTATAGACAGCGAAATGTCATCATTGGGGATCATTTCCCTGATTTGGCTCCCTTTATTCAGGCTGCAAAACTAGTCATAAAAAAATCTGAGGAACTAAACCTAACAAAATCGCAGTTTCATCGACTAAAGAAAATCATAACAAAGGCAAAGACTGAGTACTCACAGTGTCAGACAAAATTTACTAATGAGTGATGAAGACGCTTAATCTTGCAACACTCAATATAAATGGTGGTGGGGCCAGTCACGTCCGCCAGATCCAAGTGAATAGTTTATTCAAAAGGAAACAAGTCGATGTAATATTACTGCAAGAAACTCATATTATTGAGAAGGTTGAACATGACTGGAGCAGCATGTTCAAAGGTAAATGTTTCTTCAGTAATATGTCATCTGTATCTGCTGGAGTGGGGTTTTTGCTAAAACCAGGACTTGTACCTGAATCTTGCCTCTTTCAGGAGGTGATTCGGGGACGTTTTGCCTCCCTAGAATTGGTGATCAATAGCCTGAAGCTTATTATTTTTAATGTATATGCACCAAGCGAGAGCACTGACGGTAAAGCCTTCTTTACTGAAGTGATAAACCATTTAAATTTGTTTGACCCAAATCAGTGCATATGCATGGGGGGAGATTTCAATTGTACGCTAGAGCCCAAAATAGACAGAAATTCACCGGAACCACATCCCGAGTCCCATGGTGACCTCTCCCAGTTCCTTTCAGGTGGGGCTTTTTTGGATGTATGGCGATTGATGCACCCAAATGACCGGCAGTTTACATGGTGTCGATGCTCCAATGGCCAAGTATCCTTAGCGAGGCTTGACCGCTGGTACATCACCCCACGATTAAGGAATATTGTAACCTCCTCAACTATTACCCCTTCCATCTTCTCTGACCACCACATGGTCACGATGGGCCTATCTTTCCCACAATTCAAACGGAGGAGCGCCTATTGGAAATTCAATACAAGCCTTTTGGATGATACCCTGTTTAAGGAAGCCTTTCGCATCCTATGGATAGCAATAGTTGGAAAAAAGCCCCTCTTTGCTTCCACTAACCTTTGGTGGGATAATATGAAAACTCATATACGACTGTTTTGTCAACAGTTTAATTCCCATATCACTCATGAAAATCAAATCACATTGGCACGGTTGGAAACCGAAATTCTAAAACTGCAAAACAAAATGGCAGAGCAGGAAAATGAGACAAATTATAAATTGCTCCTTGAAAAAAGGACCCAACTCCGGGAACTATTACAGGAGAAGGCTGCAGGACTACTAGTTAGACTGAGAGTAAAAAGCATTAAAGTATCAGATAGTCCTAGCAAAGCCTTCTTTCACTTAGAAGCTGAAACGAAGCCTCCCCAGCTTATTTTATCAGTTAAGGACCCCAGTGGGAATGAAATTACAAGTTCTGATGGGGTAAAAATCACTATTAGAAAGTATTATTCTGAACTATTTGCTAAAAAAGATATATATGAGGATAAAATAAAATGTTTTACCTCCCATCTCCCAACCCTAACTGAGACTCAACGCCTGGAGCTGGATGTGCCTTTAAGCCTTGATGAATTACAGCGTGCCCTGGTTGGAATGGAATCTGGAAAGGCTCCGGGAATTGATGGCCTGCCAGCTGAGTTTTACATGGAATTTTGGGACATTTTGGGCCCAGAACTATTGATTGTAATCCAAGAATCCTTGCGAAAAGGTGTAATGCCACTAAGCCTAAGGAGAGCAGTGGTGAATCTTCTCCCAAAGTCAGGAGACCTCCGGCGGATGGAGAATTGGAGACCGGTTTCAAATAATGTGTACTGACTATAAATTGTTTTCGAAAGCAATGGCAAATCGTTTTAAAAAAGTCATTGGTGATCTGGTTTTACCTGATCAGACATTCTGCATCCCCAGTCGTTCGATTTACGACAACATTTTTTTCGTGCGGGATGTAATGTATGCTCGCCATGACCAAAATGATTTTGGAATATGTTTTCTAGACTTTGAAAAAGCCTTTGACAGCATTGACCATGTTTTCTTGTGCCATGTTCTTGAAGCATGTGGGTTTGGGGTAATTTTCAGGGCCTTTATAACTCTATTGTACACTGACATCTCCAGTGTAATTAAGGTGAACAATGAACTGGTTCCCCCCATAAAGGTTCAGAGGGGGGTACGGCAGGGTTGCCCAGTCTCAGGTTTGCTTTTTGCGTTAGCAATGGAGCCATTTCTTTGCACACTGAGAAAGAATATCTCTGGCCTGACCTGTTTTCCGGGAAGCCCACCAATGACTATATCGGCCTATGCAGATGATGTTTGCATCATTATAAAAAACCACCAAGACATTGTTGCTCTTGTAAAGTCCTTAAGAACCTTTTTCATGGCTTCATCTCTGAAGGTTAATTGGACGAAAAGCAAAGCTCTTTGGGTGCCATACCTTAATAGCTGCCTACCTGTCTCAACACATCTGCCTGCTCTTCCAGAAAACTTGGAGTGGAAAACAGATGGTGTTGATTACCTTGGTGTGTCCCTGGGCTCTACACAATTTGAGAAAAGGAATTGGGAAGGTGTGACTGGAGAAATAGACAGGAGGCTGAACCTCTGGAAAAGAGCCCTACCGCACCTCTCATTTAAGGGCCGAGTCTTAGTGGCAAACAACTTGGTTGCTACAACGTTGTGGCATCGCTTTATTTGCCTGCAACCACCAGAAGTGCTGCTGGACAGGATACAGGCCAAACTTGTGGACTTTTTTTGGGGAGGCCATCATTGGCTGCGGCCAAGTGTAATATGCCTTACTTCATCTGAAGGTGGTCAGAGCCTTGTTCACGTGAGATCCCGTCTCATGGCTTTTCGCCTGTGCTCCATTCAACGCCTCCTATTTGGTGAAAACCTGCCAAACCATGCCTTGGCTTGCCATATTTTACAGCAGGCGGGTAGACTCGGCTATGGTCTCGAAGTATTCCTGACTCACCTCAAGTACGTGAATACATCAACGCTCCCCATATTTTACCAGAGCCTTCTCAGTGCCTGGGAAAGACTTTCCGTGAGCCGTAAAGCGGACACTTACTCCCCAGGGATGTTCGAGGTTGAACCCCTGTTCTTCAATCCTCTCTTCCCTGATGTTCTCAAGAGTCGTCATTTGTGCCAACGCTTTATTGAGGCAGGCATAAACAAAGTATGGCACCTTCGGCCAAACTCCAGTGTCGGGTGGAGGAAGGTGGAGGAAATTTCAACCTTGACGGCGATTCGGTCCAAGAGGACAATTGGAACGATTTTGAGGAAAGTTGTTCAAAAACGTCATCAGCTACAGAAACTTTGGACTTGGAATACTTTTGGACACCCCAACGAGTCCCCGTTTCCGAAACTGATTTTTGACTGCTTTCCCAAGGAACTTCCACCTGTTAGCACAGGGACAAGTGTATTGCATGCTGAGAGCAGCAAGAGCCTGTATAGGTGGTGGTTATCTCAAGTTCTTGGTATTCCTCCGCTAAATGGAGTAGCACGATGGAAGAGGCTACTCCCTGCCGGGCCCCCCAATGAACCTGTATGGGAATCAATGTATAGTAAGCTGATCAACAAAAGAACAGGTGATCTTCAGTGGCGCCTTGCCCACTGGATCATCCCATGTAATACATATGTATGGAATTTTGCCCCAATATCTGCATGTTGCCCCTTTTGTTCTGTAAATGAGGATGTTTTTCATTTTTTTATTGGTTGTGAAAGACTTTTTCCTTTATTTGAATGGTTAGACTTTGTGTCGTTCAAAATGAATTTCAGATTTACTTTTCGATCCTTTATTTTTGGGCTCAAAAAGAGACGGCAACACAACAAGGAATATGAACTGTTGTGCTTTTTTGTAGCTACAGCAAAGCTTGCTACTTACCTGTCCAGAAAGGAGCAGCGGAATGGTAAGCCCATTCATCAATGCAAGGTCATGACGTTTTTCAATGCGCTGTGTGCTGCAAGGCTAAAACATGAGTTTGAGTTTTCCAAGAGCATGGGCGAAATTGATGGATTTGTGGAAAAATGGTGTTTGAAAAGTGTCTGTGAAGTCCGCCAAAACGAGTTGGTATTATTTTTCTCTTGATTGTTCATAATTTCTACAATTCATAGTATTGCTGCAGAAGATTGTATTTGTTTTCGGTAAAAGTTGATCTGATCAACGCATATATCTGTATTGTTTCCTCGCTTCATCGTTTTCTCTTGTTTTTGGCTTTGTTGATTTTATACACTGTACATCCATGCACTTTATAATTTTTGGAATAAAAGGATGTCAAAAGTCAAAAGTCTTTCTCTTTCTCTCTCTCTCTCTCTCTCTCTCTCTCTCTCTCTCTCTCTCTCTCTCTCTCTCTCTCTGTCGCCATCTGCTGGCTGTCAGTGCGTTGGGTGCGGTGTCATGGCGTCTGCTCGCTTCGTGTCATGAGTGCTCTGTGTTGGCTGTTTCCTATTTCCCTTATTCACTCCATTGTGTCCCTGTTTCTGATTGTAAAGTTTTCCCCTTGTTTCCTGTGTGTGTTGAGACTTGAAAGAGAGCGGGAGAGCGCACGGTAAGTGTTTTCGCAGGTTGTTGTTGAAACCTTCGGTTTCTGGGCCTGCGGTTCATTTGCCTTGTTTTTCTGGTCGAACTGCTCGTCGGTGGTTTCGATTCCTCATTTATATATTGTTTTTCCTTATCTTTTTCCTTTACCTTCACTTGCTGGTTGCTTGTGACAGGTTTCTTTTTGTTTAAACTTAAACTTCCCTTATTTTTTTTCAGCTATGGCAAACGGACGTTTGTCCAATAGTGTGTACGAGTCGCTCACTCGTAAGGAGGGAGTGATAATTACTCCACCTGATGGAGTTAGTGTTGAGAATGTGGTGATTGGTTTAGGAGACCTTGTTGGAATCGAGAATGTTCTTGCAGCTTCAAAAATGAATCATCGCATCGTGGTTTTCCTGTCGGACGTGCGACACGTGGCCCAGGTGGTTGAAATCGGTTTAACCGTCTCGCCGGATATTTTTGTTAACGTCAATCCTTTGGACACAATGGCCGTTCGGTTAACTCTGTCCAATATTCCTCCTTTTTTCACTTGTGAAGAGATAGTCTCTGCACTAAGTGTCTTTGGCACAGTTGTGTCGCGGGTCTCGATGGTTCCGCTTCGTCTTCGCACTGACGCCTCAGTTCGGCATGTTATGTCGTTCCGACGTCATTGTTATATCATTTTAAAAGATAACGCTCAATCACTCAATGCAGTTATGACGTTGAAATATAAAAACCGCAATTATCAAATCTATATTGCAACGGAAACTATAACTTGCTTTAATTGTGGTGAATCGGGGCATTTAAAAAACGTTTGCCCCAAGAATACCGCCGGTGATGCATCGATACCGGTGAAGACCATTAACACAAAAAGTGGTCCATCTAGAGTCGGGGACCCTCGTGATGCCTCAAACACGAGTAATTTACCTGAGCCGTCGGCGGCGGGGGTGGCTCAACCCCAGGCAGATGGTGAGGGTTTTACCGTTGTTCCTTATAAAAGGAAACATAAATTAAAACATTTAACTGATAACAGTCAGGATGTGGCAGCGAGCTGTCCAAAAAAGATGGCACCGGCTGACGAACATGACGAGTCCCGTTTGGAAGCAGCAATATCTGAGGTTTTTAAAACCGAAAATCGGTTCGACGTTCTTGCTCTGGAGGATGATAATGCTTCTGCTTGTGGAGTTGGTGAACTCGAACAGGAAGTTGGTGTGGTGCAACAAGAAGCGCATGTGACCACTCCCGTGGTCGCAGGCACCGTGTATGTGAACGCCGAGTCCACTCTTGTCCC
This sequence comes from Myxine glutinosa, assembly GCF_964187855.1. Taxonomy (NCBI): domain Eukaryota; kingdom Metazoa; phylum Chordata; class Myxini; order Myxiniformes; family Myxinidae; genus Myxine; species Myxine glutinosa. Next base: position 21,522 of record NW_027616833.1, on the reverse strand, counting down.
TCTTCCTGCTGGGGGTGAGGTGTGTGACGTTCCTGAGTTGCAGACAACCTCGAGCCCAGGTGAATCAGAGTGTAAGGCATCAGCTGATGACGTGCCGGGTTTGCCCCCAGCAGAATGTGAAACTTCTCCTGATAGTACATCTCTTCCTCTCCCTCTTCCTCCTCCCACTCCTCCTCCTCTTCCCACCCCCCCTCCTCCTCCCACTCTCCTTCCTCCTCCCACTCCTCTTCCTCCTCCCATCCCCCTTCTTTCTCCTCCCGCCCCCCCTCCTCATCCTCCCGCCCCCCCTCCTCCTCCTCCCCCACATACTCCTCTTCCTTCTGCTTTGGGTGCGGAATGTGACGTTTCCCTTGTGAAGCCACCAGCTCCATATCAGGAGCATGAAATTGATGTCATGGACATGGACCGACACTCGGAATGTGATTCGGACGGGACCTCGTCGCTCGCCTCTGCTGGGAGTGTCGAAGCCTGGAATGACCCGGGTTTTCCCCAAGATTTGGAGGGTGAGACCAGTGTTCCACCCTCCGAGATCATAAAATTTCTCCAGGACACTTTTCGGAAGAAACGGGTAAAAATTAAAGATTTTTTCCCTGACCTAATCGGCTTTGTGGTCTCTGCGAAGCGACTGCTTGTTAAAGCCGGACAGCTTGGCGTGACCGAATCACAGGTCTATCGTCTCCGGAAATGTATCCTGAAAGCGAAGAAGGAGCTGCAGATGTAGCCCAGCCAAGCTGTTTGACACGTTTATATACACCCTTATATCATGGCTTTCTCCTTCGCCAGTTTGAATATTAATGGGGGACGTTCTTCCCTAAGGAAAATTGAAGTTAAACAGTTTGTTAAGGAAAATCGCATCGATATTCTACTTATACAAGAGACAAGATGTAGTTCCTCTTGTATGGGGGAGTGGCAAAGGATAATGAAAGGAAAATGGTTTTTTAGTAGTCTGGAACACCCAAGGGCTGGGGTAGCTGTCTATTTACAGCCTTCCTTCTGTAGCTCTCATATAGTTTTTAATGACATAATCAAAGGGTATTTAATTTCAGTCACTTTTACACACAATGGTTTTAAACACACGGTACTGAACATTTACTCACCTAGTGATAGCACAGAAAGACTTGCCTTTTATACTAAGTTGGAAACATCTCTCATGCACATTGATTTTAATGGACTTGTCTGTTTGGGTGGAGATTTTAACTGTACCGTGGACCCTGCCCTTGATCGTAATGGAGAGGAGCCTCACCCAGCAAGCGCAGTGCCTCTGTTAAGATCCTTGTCCAAGTTCTCCCTTGTTGACGTGTGGAGAATCCGCAATCTTTCTGTCCGCCAATATACGTAGTGTCGGTGCTCAAAGAGTCGCCTCTCGCTCGCAAGATTGGACCGGTTCTATATTAACAGTATTTTTCTGAATATCGTGAGTGGCGCGGACATTGTCCCGAGTGGCTTCTCAGATCATCACATGGTTACGCTTTGTGCTTGCCTACCAGTTCGGAATCGTGGTGCTGCCTACTGGACCTTTAATGTGAGCCTTTTGGAAGAAAAAATGTTTGTTGATGCATTTCATGCATTCTGGAGGGCCTTGCTCCAACGTAAACCATCCTTCCCCCACCTTGGGCAGTGGTGGGACAATGCCAAAGTACAGATGAGATTGTTTTGCCAACAATATGGAGCTTATCGTACTCAACACAACTCTGCCCTTCAATCCCTGATTGCCAAGGAAATATTATCCTTGCAATCCAACCTCTTGGCTTCTAGTACTGAGAGAACGAACTCTCTGCTGGCGAAGAAAAAAGCTCTTCTTGCTGATCTATGTGCAAAGCAAGCTAGAGGAGCGCTGATTCGTCTCCGAATGGAGAACCTGTGTCATTTGGATACCTCCTCCAAGTTCTTTTTTGCACTGGAAGTCCGAACTAAGAGAGGTCAGCAGATAACTTCAGTAAGGACGAAGGAAGGAAGAATAACGCACGATCAAAAAGACATCAGGTATTCCCTCAAGAACTACTTCTCTGACCTGTATCGCGCTAAGGGAATCGATAACGAGATCACAGGATCCTTGACTTCCTCCTTACCCACCTTGTCGGAGTCTGCGTGCCTGCAACTGAACAAGGAGCTAACCATGGAAGAACTCCATGCTGCTTTACAAACCTTACCTTCAGGTAAGGCCTCTGGCTTGGATGGGATACCTGCAGAATTTTACAAAGCTTTCTGGGACCTCCTGGGACCAGAGTTACTCGAAGTTTTGGTTGACAGCCTACGATTAGGCTTACTGCCGCTAAGCTGTCGTAGGGCGGTACTCGCCCTGGTCCTAAAGAAAGGAGACCTCCAGCAACCGCAAAATTGGCGTCCCATCTCACTGCTTTGTACGGATTATAAAGTTTTCTCCAAGGCTCTTACCAACCGGCTCAGGCCCATGATTGGCGACATCATACACCCCGATCAATGCTACTGTGTTCCGAAAAGGACAATACATGACAGTATTTTTATCGTGCGTGATTTAATTGATATCTGTGATCTTAAACAAAGAAATGTTGGTTTGGTTTTTTTAGACCAAGAAAAGGCCTTTGACACCATTGATCACTTTTATCTTTTTTCGGTTTTACGTGGGTTTGGGTTTCCAGAAAATTTTATCTCTCACGTACAGTTACTGTATAATAATATCTTTAGTCTACACAAGGTTAACAATATTTTATGTCCACCTTTCCCGGCCAGTAGAGGCATTCGCCAAGGATGTCCTTTGTCTGGCCTCCTGTACTCCCTCGCACTTGAACCTTTGCTTGTTTGCTTGCGTGCACGTCTTCTCGGTTTCCTTCCGCAACCAACGGCACACCCAGTTAAGGTGATCGCTTATGCGGACGATCTTTGCGTAATCGTTCATTCGGATGAAGATGTCTCCGCCTTGGTCCAATGTGTCCATGAATTTAGTTTGGCAAGCTCTGCAAAGGTCAATTGGAAGAAGAGCAGTGCTCTTTACCTTGGTCCACAAAATGGAGCCATTCCTCCAACTCTGCCCGAACAACTTGAATGGACAAGGGATGGAATCCTTTATCTCGGTGTTTTTCTTGGCCCTGGAAACTTCATTTAAAAAAACTGGGAGTCTCTTATAATCAAAACTGAGAGACGGTTGCTGAAATGGAGGGGTTTACTTTGTCAACTTTCTTATCGAGGCCGAACCCTTGTTATAAATAATCTTGCGGCATCAATGCTTTGGCATGTTTTAATGGCACTGCAGCCCCCAGATTTCATTCTCAAAAAGCTACAAGCTACTTTTATCGACTTTTTTGGGGGGAGGTAAGCACTGGCTTCGACCTGGTGTGCTCAGCCTGCCTGCTGCTCAAGGAGGACATGGACTGATTGCTGTTTCTAGCAAAGTGATGGCTTTTCGCCTCCTTTCACTTCGTAGGCTGCTGTACACCGACGTCTCGTGGAAAGCGTCGGCTCACTGCCTGCTTCAGCAAGCAGGGAAACTCAACTACGACCAAGAACTGTTCCTTATAGACACCACAAAAGTTGATGTAACACCAGTTCCTCTATTCTATAGGAGTATGCTGGAGGCATGGCAAGCGGTTCCTGTTCGCCGTGACAACAGGAACTATTCTCTTGAGCTGTTTTTAAACGAGCCCATCTTTCTAAACCCCATATTTGAAGGGGTCTGCAGTAACCATGCTTTTATGCAAAAGTTTATCGACGTCGGATGCATCAAGGTTAAACATCTCAGAACCCCTTTTCCTTACAAGTGGAAGCCAGCTGCTGACATTGCTGTAGCCACCGGAGTTCGATCCATTCGAGTCATAGGAAGGATCTTTTCTGTGATCCTGCGTTTTTTCAAGGGAACCGGGCTAAAATGGGCCCCACAGGCGGAAGCTAGCCCTTCTTTATCCGAATTTCTCTTTCCTAGACTTCTACTTCATTTTCAGGGCTTCACCCCTTTTCATTTGATGGAGAAATCTTGTGTTTATGCTTTGTGTGTTTTAACCCTTGTTCACGATAGACCCGCAGAACCGCAAGCGCACTGGGGGAGAATGTTCCGGACCACTCCTTCCACCACCATCAATTGGCTTACTGTGTACAAGGCCCCCATCGCCAAGCGCTCCGGAGACTTACAATGGCGGCTGGCGCACTACATTTTACCATCACATGTTTTATCGCATCGCATATGTTCCGATAACACGGAATTATGTCCGTTTTGCGGTGCGACGGAAACCATTTCTCACATTTTTGTTGATTGTCCTCGGTTGGCACCCCTTTTTACAGTTTTATCGCGTGTGGTCGGGGGCTTGGCCTAATTTTTATGCATTGTGTTTTTATCTTCGGTTTCACCACTTCCCGCCTGTGTAAAGATGAGTGCCTTTTAGCCAACTATTTGTCTTCTGAAGCAAAACTTGCCATATACTTGTCGAGAAAACACAGGATGCAAAATGCCTGTAATTCTGTTGATGATGCTGTTCACCTCTTTAAAGCCTTCGTCACATCGCGTGTAAATCTTGAGTTTCAATCGAATGATTGCACAGTGTTCTCACAACGGTGGTACGTCAAGGCATCCTTATGTCAACTGGCTGATGGTTCTCTTACAATGAATTTATGATTTATCTTGTCTCCCATTTTAAACTTGTACAGCCATCGCCTTGAATTGTTTTTTGGGTTTTCACTGTGAACAATGTTTTCCTGGCAACAAACGGGGACAAATGTCGAATGTTTCTCTCTCCCTCTCTCTCTCTCTCTCTCTCTCTCTCTCCAAATTTGTGGGGGGGGGGGGGGGGGGGGGGGTTACAGCTCGACCCGGGGGTAAATGAGTGAACAGATCACCGCTGTAGCCCCAGAAAGCTTGCAACTCCAAAGCGTCATACAGATGGAGCATCTGTAAGATGGAGAACCTACAAGATGGGGCACCTGCAAGATGGATGACCTGCAAGATGGATAACCTGCAACATTGCGTGCCTGCAAGATGGCGTACCTCCAAGATGGAGCACCTCCAAGATGGAGCACCTGCCCATTACGATCGGCCTTTTTCCAACACCTCTGGAGTGGCTCACAAGTCCCCAAGTTCATCAAGGAAAACATATCGGAAAAGTGTTATGATGTAATGCGTTCACAAACATTCCTCCAGCAGTGAACATGGTGACGTGTTACATGGTGCATTCAGAAAGGAACACGGTTGGGAAGGACACGGATGCTCTGTCGCTCCCGGCTACTGGTTGTGCGAGGTTTGTCTCCTGGTCTGTCCATTTGGATCGCATTGGGATCACCAATAAAAAAAAATAAAAATAAAAAAAAGTCTCTCTCTCTCTCTCTCTCTCTCTCTCTCTCTCTCTCTCTCCCTCTCTCTCTCTCTCTCCCCCTCCCTCTCTCCCCCTCTCTCTCTCCCCCCCCCCCCCCCCGCTCTCTTTCCCTTTCTCAATTTTTCACTTAATTTAATCAAACGCTTAATTTGCTCTTGATGTGTTCATAGCTCTTGCGTGAGCATTTCCTTTAAAATTGTTTGTGGTTTCTGTTTGTGTCCTCACCTTTGGTTGGTAAAATTTTTATACTTGCTGATTTCTTTTGAATATCCTTTGTTCTTTTTTGGTGTGTTTATGATCCTTATACAATGTTTCTTTGAACTCGTTGCTTGGTTTAACACTGCTTTGTGGAATGGTTTTATACTTTTATAATAAAAGGATACAAAAGTCTCTCTCTCTCTCTCTCTCTCTCTCTCTCTCTCTCTCGCCCCCTGCTGGCTGTCGGTGTGTTTGGGCGCGGCAAGATGGTGGCTGTGCATGTGTGGTGAGGTACGAGCTGCTCTGTTGTCCCTTTCCACGTCGTATTTCACCTTCTCCTTCCCCCTGTTCGTTTATCTTCACATCCTTACTCTGCATTTGTGCCCCAACCCCTCCCCTTTGATCAGACCCAACACTTCGGGGCTTCGGCCTCCCCCATCCCCCTCTGCCTCCCTTTTCCCTCCTCGATTCCCTTTTCTTATCTCGTTTGTATTTATATTCACTCCGTGTCCTTTGTTTCCTTTTTCCTTTTCTGAGAGAGAGAAAGTGAGCCCGCAGCTGTTTGTGGATAACTTTTGCATTAATCGACGGCCCATCCCGTCCTCCGGCTGATCGCTTTTTTCTCCACCAGCTGTGTTTGTTTTCGCCTTTGAAAATCTGTCTCGGCTCGTAATTAATTAATCACTGTTCGAGAGCGATATTCACTCTCCCGTCCCCCGTCCCCCGTCCCTCGTACACCTGTCCCTCGTCCCCCGTCCCTCGTCCCCCGTCCCCCGTCCCTCGTCCCCCATCCCACCCCCACCCCCGTCCCTCGTACCCCGTCCCTCGTCCCCCGTCCCTCGTCCCCCATCCCTCGTACACCTGTCCCTCGTCCCCCGTCCCTCGTCCCCCGTCCCTCGTCCCCCATCCCACCCCCACCCTCGTCCCTTGTCCCCCCCCCACCCTCGTCGTCCCCCCCCCACCCTCGTCCCTTGTCCCCCCCCCCCCACCCTCGTCCCTTGTCCCCCCCCCCACCCTCGTCCCTTGTCCCCCACCCTCGTCCCTTGTAAATTATGACTTCGTTTTCGCGTTACGCGGCATATGAAGCGTTAACTCGTAGACATGGCGTCGTTTGTGTCCCGCCGAACGAGGTCAGCGTCGAAGACCTCGTTATTGCTGTGGGCAACATAATCGGTATTGATAAAGTTCGTGCAGCCTCGCGAATGAACAAACGTGTCGTTATTTTCGTATCCGAGGCTGAATTGGTTCACAAGATTGTATGTGCAGGATTATCGACAGATGACGGACATTTCGTACTCGTGTCCCCTCTCGACACTCCAGCCGTTAAGGTCATCATCTCGAACTGTCCTCCATTCCTGAAGAACGAGAGACTGGTCTCCGAACTATCTCGTTATGGTACTGTGGTTTCGCATGTCACGATGTTACCTTTACGTTGCCAGGACGACCGGGCTAAACATGTGATGTCTTTCAGGAGACAAGCTTATCTTGTACTTCCTCCTTCTAACGTCGAAAGAACGCTGAACATTGTTTTGAAATTCAAAATTGATAATTGAAGGAGCTGGGGCTCCCACGTCGATCGGAAGAATGGACGCGACAAAAAGCTAGAATTCATCCGAGTTGCTTTAATGAAATCAAACACTCAGGCACTCTGAAAACCCGTTTATCGGGCAGCAATATATATCGATTAACCCAGGGGGTTTGCCCAGGCCCGGCGCCAGGGGGCGAGGCCCAGCGTCCCGACCGAGGCCTGGCAAGTTGAGCGCGGGCCTGCCCGGGCGTCCTGGACGAGCCCGGCATGGTGATCGCTCCGCGTCCTTGATAGGTGCAAGGCGATTGTGAAAACCCAGCGGCAGCCGCTACACACGTCCCCCCAGAATCGACTTGCACCGGCGGGGTCAATTTGAGGGGCGTCCTGATGACCCGGCCGAAGCGACCCCTGGCGGGTCGTGGGAGGGGGTCCGGTGAGGTGGTGGGCGGTCGAGTGGGGGGCACCGTGGACGGGGGGCGGCCTCGCCGCGGCGGAAGGGCCACCCGTGGTGGGTGGTCGACGTCCACGTGCGCCGGCTTGAGGCGGTCCACTGCAATCCGGTCCGACCTGCCGCCGATGTCGATGACGAACGACTTGTCGTCCCGTCGCAGCACCCGGAAGGGCCCGTCGTACGGCGGCTGGAGTGGCCACCGATGTGCGTCGTGACGCACAAAAACATACTCCGCTGTGCGGAGTGCTGGGGGGACGTAGGAATGGGGGTCACCGTGGTGGGATGTTGGCACGGGGGCAAACCGTCGGGCGGCCTCCTGGAGGTCCGAGCGCTGGTGAGCTGCGGACCAGGGACTGGTAGCGTCGGGCACGAATTCGCCCGGGACGCGTAGCACCTGGCCATAGACAAGCTCGGCGGTGGATGCCTGGAGGTCCTCCTTGGGGGCCGTGCGAAGGCCCAAAAGGACCCACGGCAGCCGGTCGGCCCAACCGCCGTCTTGAAGGCCGGCCATGAGCGCGGCCTTCATGGAGCGGTGGAATCGCTCGCACAACCCGTTTGCTTGGGGGTGGTAGGCCGTAGTACGGTGGAGCTTGACCCCCAGGTTGCGGGCGACCGCGCCCCACAGCTCGGAGGTGAACTGTGGTCCGCGGTCTGACGAGATGTCCGCCGGTGCGCCGAAGCGGGCGACCCAGGTGGCGATGAAAGCCTGCGCCACGTCGGCGGTGGTGGTGGAGACGAGGGGAACGGCCTCCGGCCACCTGGTGGTCCTGTCCACCATGGTGAGCAGGTGTGTGAACCCCCGTGACGGGGGGAGGGGGCCCACCAGATCCACGTTGACGTGGTCGAAACGTCGTTCGGGCACGGTGAAAGGTGCCAGCGGGGCCTGGGTGTGTCGGTGGACCTTGGCCCGTTGGCAGGCCGTGCAGGTGCTGGTCCAATCACGGACGTCCCGACGAAGGCCGTGCCAGACGAAACGCGCCGACACCAGCTTCTGGGAAGCTTTCCGGCCCGGGTGGGAAAGGCCGTGGAGGGAGGCGAAGATGCGGCGTTGCCAGGTGACGGGCACGATGGGGCGAGGCTGGCCTTGGGAGACGTCGCAGAGCAGGACAGTGTCCGCGCAGGGGATGTCGGCCAGGCGGAGGCCCGTGTCCGCCGCCCGGAGGGCTTGCACCGTGGTGTCGGTGGTTTGGTCCGCCGCCATAAGCGCAAAATCCACGCCCAGGTGGACCGCGTTCGCGCTGGCCCGGGAAAGACAGTCGGCCACGGCATTGTTTTTGCCGGCGACGTGCCGGATGTCCGTGGTAAACTCCGACACGGCGGAGAGGTGGCGCTGTTGGCGGGCTGACCATGGCTCCGTGACCTTGGCCATGGCGTAAACCAACGGCTTGTGGTCGACGAACGCCGTGAAAGGTCGGCCCTCCAGGAGGTGGCGGAAATGGCGGACGGCCAGGTGTAGACCGAGGAGCTCCCGGTCAAACGTGCTGTATTTGAGCTCGTTCGGCCGGAGCTGCCGGCTGAAAAAAGCGAGTGGCTGCCAAACCCCGTTCACCCATTGCTCATGTACGGCGCCCACCGCGTAGTCGGAGGCATCCGTGGTGAGGGCGATGGGAGCGTTGAGCACCGGGTGAGCGAGCAGTGTTGCGTCGGCGAGGGCCCGCTTTGAGCGTTGGAAGGCCGCATCCATTGCTGCGGACCAGGCGATGTCGTGCTTGGCCGGCTTGCCCCGGAGGGCTTCGTAGAGGGGCCGCATGAGTTGAGCAGCGCGGGGCACGAAGCGGTGATAAAAATTCACCATTCCCAGGAATTCCTGCAGGGCCTTTATGGTGCGGGGACGCGGGAACGTGGTGATGGCCTCGACCTTGGTTGGCAGCGGCACGGCCCCGTTCTTGGTGATGTGGTGGCCCAAAAAATCAACGGCCGTCGTGCCGAAGTGGCATTTGGCCGGGTTGACGATGAGGCCGTGCTCGCTGAGGCGCCCGAACAGTGTTCGGAGGTGGAGGAGGTGCTCGGCCCGGGACGTGCTGGCGACGAGGATGTCGTCCAGGTAAACGAAAAGGAACGGCAGGTCACGCAGCACGCCGTCCATCAAGCGCTGGAACGCCTGAGCCGCGTTCTTGAGACCAAACGGCATCCGCAAGAATTCGAATAAGCCGAACGGCGTGATGACTGCCGTTTTAGGGACGTCGGCCGCCCTGACAGGTACCTGGTGATATCCCCGTATGAGATCAATTTTCGAAAAAATGACCCGTCCCGCCAGACGGGCGGAGAAGTCTTGGATATGCGGGATCGGGTACCTGTCGGGGGTGGTAGCGTCATTGAGACGGCGGTAGTCGCCACACGGGCGCCATCCACCCCCCGGCTTTGGCACGATGTGCAGTGGCGAGGCCCACGCGCTATCGGAGCGCCGCACGATGCCGAGGTGCTCCAACGCGTCGAATTCGGCCTTCGCTACGGCGAGCTTGGCTGGGTCGAGGCGGCGGGCCCTGGCGTAGACCGGCGGGCCCGTGGTTGGTATGTGGTGCTCGATCCCATGCCGTACTGCGACGGCCGAAAACGTCGGCCGCGTGAGGGCCGGGAACTCCGTGAGCAGGCGAGCAAACTCGTTCGCCGCCGGGACGGTGCATGCCAGCTCGGTCGGCGCGGAGCTGCTCAATGTGCATACCAGGGAGCTGAAGGTTTCAGCGTTGATTAAACGACGCCGTTGGACGTCCACCAGCAGTCCGTGTGCGCAGAGGAAGTCGGCGCCTAGCAGAGCCATGGGCACGTTGGCGGTTACAAACGTCCAAGCAAAGCGTTGGCCGCCGAAGCAGAGGGTGACGTTGCGCGGGCCGAAGGTGCGGATAGTCGATCCGTTGGCCGCAACCAAGGAGGGGCCGCAAACCGCGGATTGCCTGTCCTGGTCAGAGGCGGGTATGACGCTCAGTTGGGCGCCGGTGTCGCACAGGAAGCGCCGTCCGGACGCTTTATCCGTGATGAACAGTAAGTTGCCCGTGTGGCCGGCGCTCATGGCTGGTAATGAACGCCGGCCCGGCCGTTTCCCGGCCTGCCGAAGGTGCACGGGGGTCGGCATGTCCGGGCCTTCTGTCCGAACCTGGCATGATAGTAACACCACGCTTGGTCAGGTGGAGGCCTCGGTCGTCGTGCTGGAGGTGGTCGGCTCGGTAGAGCGGCCGCCAATTGCGTCGGCAGTTCGGCCGTCGACCGTGCCGGGTGCTCGGGCGCCATGGGTGTTGCGTCGGACGGCGGTGGGTCCCATGTCGCCGATGCGATGCGCTGTCCTGCGGCGGAGATCTTGTCGGCTTCTCTGGCAAGGGCCCGGGGATCTGTGATCATCGTGCTTGCCAGGGCGAGGCGTACCGGGTTAGGCAGCTGACGGAGGAACAGCTCCCGGAACAGGAATGCCGGAGAGTGCTCGCCGAGCAGTGAAAGCATGTAATCCATTCGCTCGGAAGGGCGCGTGTCGCCGAGCTCAGGCAGTTCGAGCAGGCGCCGTGCGCGTTCCGCCGATGGGAGGGCGAAAGCATCGAGGAGCAGCTTCTTAATCGCACCGTATTTGTCAGCGGCTGGCGGGCTTTCGAGGAGGCTCAGGGCGCGGGCCGCGGTAGCCGACCCGAGCGCAGCTACCACATGGTGGAAGCGGGTGTCGTCGGCCGTGACGCCTCGCAGGGCGAACAGGGACTCCGCCTGCGCGAACCAAACCGCCGCGTGAGCCTCCCAGAAGGTAGGCAGTTTAAGGGCGACTGCCGTGTCCATGTCGATAGGTCACCAATGAAGGAGCTGGGGCTCCCACGTCGATCGGAAGAATGGACGCGACAAAAAGCTAGAATTCATCCGAGTTGCTTTAATGAAATCAAACACTCAGGCACTCTGAAAACCCGTTTATCGGGCAGCAATATATATCGATTAACCCAGGGGGTTTGCCCAGGCCCGGCGCCAGGGGGCGTGGCCCAGCGTCCTGGCTGCGGCCTGGCAAGTTGAGGGCGAGCCTGTCCGGGCATGCCCGGGCATGCCCGGGCGTCCCGACCGAGGCCTGGCAAGTTGAGCGCGGGCCTGCCCGGGCGTCCTGGACGAGCCCGGCATGGTGATCGCTCCGCGTCCTTGATAGGTGCAAGGCGATTGTGAAAACCCAGCGGCAGCCGCTACATAATCATGATTACCAATTATACGTAACCACTGACACCTTGAAATGTTTTGAATGTGGTAAATTCGGACACCTGAAACGCTCTTGCCCAAAAACGGCTTCGTCGAACGATGGGACAAACCACGTAAACAACAAGGATTCTTCTTCTTCATCTTTTGCTTCGGCTGTGAAGGGAACATCTTCCATGTCCGGCAATGACGCTCAGCCTTCCCATCCCGATGATCCAAACAGCACAACGAACGTCGGGGATGGTTTCACCATTGTTCCGTCAAGGAAGAGAAAGACCTTTCCCGACGGTCATTTAACTCAGAAAAAGGTAGCATTTAACAATAAGCAACCTGTCGGTAACACCCCCCCAGTCGTGACCGATGCCACTCTACAAGGCTTACCTGGGACAAACCCTGTACCTACAGCCAACAAGTTCGGCCCCCTTTCATGTGAGGACATAGACGTTCCACATGCAGGTACTGGTTTACCTGTTAACAAATCAAATGGAATCGTCTCACCTTTTACGGACTCGGCTATTGGAAAGTCCTCTGATGATTTTGCTGAGACCACTGGTGATGAACCTGTCGAGACCATGGATGATGAACCTGCTGAGACCATTGGTGATGAACCTGCCGAGACCACTGGTGATGAACCTGCCGAGACCACTGGTGATGAACCTGCTGAGACCATTGGTGATGAACCTGCCGAGGCCACTGGTGATGAACTTGCTGTCACTTTGGAAAATGTTAATCCTGAGCATGATGATGCTGAATTCCCTCCAGCAGAAAATAGCGAAACTGTCCCAGTTACTGCTCTCACTTCATCACCGGGTGAAGCTGGAATCGCAGGAATCAATATTTTGCAAGAGACTCCTATTCTGCTAGATACCGCCACACCATCGGAGGTTGTTGCAGTCGGGGGAAGCAACATCGCTGCATCTGCTGATGCTGTTTCTGTTTCACCAAATCCACAGATTATTGCTGTTATTCCTCAAAGCAATGTTCCCACGGTGGGAGAGCACACAGATGTTACAACTAGTGCAGGTCCGTGTGCCAATATTGATGACAGTAGCGACATGCAGGATTATACAAGCTTGTGTGATTCGGAAATTAAAACTGACTCTGACGAATCTGACCTGGAGGAAGCAAACAGCCAGGTGGAAGCAATGGAGAAACCTACCAGTCTAGGTCCTACTTCCCCTGAACAAATACGACTTTTCTTGCAAAATACGTACAGGAAACGCAGTATAAACCTAACAGAATACTTTCCCGATTTACCGTCCTTCCTTGAGTGTGCTCAGGCTATTATACGCAGGCCTGACTTATTCAACTTTCGTCAGACACATTGTCACCGTTTAAGAAAATTGATCGCCAAGACGAAAAAGACTCTAAGTTAATTCATGGTGAGTTTCAAGATTGGAACAGTAAATGTCAATGGTGGTGGAAGTTCACTCCGCCAGATCCAGATCAAGCAGCTGATAAACGCAAACGGTCTCGACATAGCTTTGTTGCAGGAGACCCACGCCGTCAGATCTGTTCAGGCCCAGTGGCGGCTCATTATGGATAAGGAGTGTTTATTTAGTAACAGCTCCTCGTCTAAGGCAGGAATCATGTTTGTCTTAGGGAAACATTTCCAACCATCCTCGCTTCAATTTGCGAATATCATTGATGGCCATCTTGCCTCTGTGACCTTCTATCTCAATCAGGTCAAGTTTACAATCCTTAATGTGTATGCTCCAAGCAAAAATGGTGAGCGGATCTCCTTCTTTGCTGAACTGAGAAAGTTCCTCCAAACACTGGATCTGCAGACTTGTCTAATTATTGGTGGCGATTTTAACTGTACTGTTAATGCCTCATGTGACCGAAACGGGCCGGAACCTCAACCATGTACCGCAAAACTCTTTGCAAATATCATCGCAAAATATAATCTCAATGATGTCTGGCGCTTGCAACACCCTTCCGAACAATCCTACACCTGGTGTCGTTGTTCCAACAACCACATCTCACTTGCGAGGCTTGATCGCATTTATGTAAATTCTCACCTGTTACATGGAGTTTGCAAATCTGACATCGTGCCTTCCGGTTTCTCTGATCACTTCCTAGCTCGAGCATTCGTTCAACTCTCGAAACCGTGTCCAGGGAGTTCTCACTGGAAATTCAACAATAGTTTAATAGAAGACTTCAATTTTATTCAGGCTTTTGAATCTTTCTGGACAGATCTCTTGGAACGGAAGTTAAGCTGTTCTGTTAACCCACTGGTGTGGTGGGATCTAGTAAAAACCCAAATCAAAGGTTTCTGCCAACAATACCAGAGCTTCTCAAAAAGGGCTGATTATGAAGCAAGGAAATTATTGCAATCAGAGATTTTACATCTTCAGAGGGTCACAGGACAAAATAATAATGTGCAAAGAGCCTTAACCGAAAAACAGTCTTTATTGAAAGAAATAACTGAGAGGAATGCACGTGGTGCCCTAGTTCGGATGAGGGTGCAGCACCTTAACGAGACAGACATACCAACTAAGTACTTTTTTTCCTTAGAGAAACGCCTCCCGAACAAACAGCTCTCTCAACTGCGTTTGGCAGACTCATCCATCACTTTCAACCAATCAGTTATCAAACTTTTCACAAAGGAATATTTCTCGAAAATATACTCGATGGAGCAAATAAATCCTGTCAGTGTCGCCTCTATCTCCGTAGGGCTGCCAGTGTTGTGTGAGGGTGGACGTTCCTACCTGGAGGGGCCCATTACCTTGGACGAACTTGGCACCGCTCTGCACAGCCTTGCTGTTGGGAAAGCGCCTGGATTGGACAGACTTACAACTGAATTTTATAAGAAATTCTGGCATCTACCGGGTCCCGAACTCCTCAACACCTTGAACGCAAGCTGCCAGCTTGGAGAGCTCCCTCAGAGTTGCCGACGGGCTATTCTCACCCTCATTCCAAAGAAAGGAGACTTGCTCTATATTAAAAACTGGCGCCCAATCTCTTTGCTATGCACAGACTATAAAGTATTCTCAAAAGCCCTGGCATCGCGACTCACTCCTCATCTCTCCTCATTGTTGAAAGAAGACCAATGCTATTGTGTACCCAAGCGCTCCATCTATGACAACATCTCCCTCGTAAGAGACATGATTGAACTGTGCAAAGAAAACCCCACAGATTTGGGACTTCTTCTCCTTGATCAGGAGAAGGCCTTTGACCGCGTCGATCATCGGTACCTCTTCAAAGTGCTTGAACGGTTTGGACTTGGTCCGACCTTCATTTCTTACATTAAGATACTGTATAACAATATCTCTAGTGTGCTTAAGATAAACAATGGACTTGTTACACCCTTGCCTGTCAACAGGGGAATTCGACAAGGTTGCCCCCTCTCTGGCTTGCTCTATGCTCTCGCCATCGAACCCTTACTGGGTTATTTGCGTGCTAGACTAACCGGGGTTGGGTTTGCTCATCTTGAACGGCCCATTAAGGTGCTGGCATATGCTGATGATGTGTGTGTCTTTGTGCGGAACCTCAATGACATTAACGTTGTCCGTTATTGTCTATCCGTGTTTGAAAAGGCTTCTTCAGCCAAAGTGAATTGGGAGAAAACGAGCGCCATTTGGCTTGGTCCGTCATGTCACTCGGCACCCAAACTTCCTGCTCCTCTTGCATGGGCCACTGATGGCGTGAAATACCTTGGAGTGTTCTTGGGTAATGACGCCACAGTAGCAAAGAATTGGGCTGGTCTGTTGGATCTTGTTGAAGGAAAACTGCAAAAATGGAGAAATCTGATAAGTGATAACACAACTGTCTTATCGTGGAAGGGTCTTGGTGATCAACAGTTTGGTGGCCTCTACCCTATGGCACAGGTTCTTTGTGCTGCACCCTCCGGTAGTGTTGCTTCAACAGCTCCAGAAGTGCTTTGTGTCTTTCTTCTGGGATGGAAAGCACTGGTTGCGACCCGAGGTCCTCAGCATGCCACTGACCGATGGAGGCCAAGGCCTGGTTGACATAAAGAGCCGGTTAATGGCCTTTCGACTTTCGGTTGCTCTACGCATGCTGTACATGCACCCCTCTCCACCTTGGGTCGACGTCGCTCGTCGCCTTTTGCAGCAGGCGGGGAGACTAGGCTATGACCACGCTATATTCTTGATGGATCTCTTGCATCTTGATATGTCTCCCCTCTCCAGGTTTTATCAAAGTGTACTAAATGCATGGCGAACTCTAACGACAACAAGAGCTACGCATTCGTACACAAAGCAAATGTTCTTGATGGAACCTTTGTTTTACAATTCAATTTTCCATGATATGCCTGCTGATAGGTGTCTCGTTCAATGCTTTGTCGCGAAGAACATAAAATCGGTCGCCGATCTTTTAAGCCCAAATGGCAGTTGGATTGGAGCTGATGCATTGGCAAGCCTGGTTGGCGTGCGATCCTCCAGAGTTGTGGCACGTATGCTACGCTGTGTGCTTCATACCTATGTACAGCTTGCACCTAACTGGGAGCAAGTCCAAGCAGACAACGAACAAGGTGCTTCTCCTGCTACCTTTCCTGAACTTATTTGCAAGTTTTCTCTTGCCAACTCTCCTCCGTGTACCCCCTTTAGCATAGGATTCAATGGGTTTCCTAAACAAAAAGACCTCTATTTGGGTTGCGTAAGTTTCCTTTTGCAAGGGCAAATGACACAGCGGAGGGTTCGATGGAGAGACCTCTTACCTTGTTCCCCCCCATATTTTCCTAATTGGAAAGGATTCTATCATCCTCCTGTGCCGCCACGACATGGCGACCTCCAATGGAGACTTGCACACTGGATCCTCCCCTCTAACCACTTGCTGCACCGCTTCTCAAGTCTCCTAGCAGATGAATGTCCCTTTTGTAAAAGGCATGAAAACCTCTTTCATATTTATGTTGAATGTCAACGGTTGGCTCCTTTATTTATCTTTCTTAAGAATTGTTTTGGCAGGATTGGCTTGGTTTTCAACACTTGTGTTTTCATTTATGGCTTAGACATCTCACACAAGAATATGAATGATGTGTTAGGTAATTTCCTGCTTGCACAGGCAAAAATGGCATTGTATAAATCAAGAAAAAGAAAAGTTGATGATCTTGGAGCTAATGAGGAAAATGCCTTGTTCTTGTTTAAAAATCTTGTGACGAGCCGTGTAAAGTTAGACTTTGCCTTTTTCTCCATAACAGGAAGGCTGCCACAGTTTGAGACCAAATGGTGCGTGAAAGAAGTCATTTGTAAAATCCTGGAGAAACGTTTATTGTTTTGTGAAATGTTTTGTGCATAATTTTACTGTATTAATATTTTTTGTTTGTTTCTCTGCTTGAAATGAGAATGTGACCCCTATTTGGGGGTTTTCTTTTTCTATTTTTATAATAAAAAGATACAAAAGTCTCTCTCTCTCTCTCTCTCTCTCTCTCTCTCTCTCTTTCTCTCGCGCCCCCTGCTGGCCGTTCGTGTGTTGGGCGTGGCAAGATGGCGCGTGCTCGTGCTTGTGTGTTGTAGCTCCTGGCTCGTGTTGTTTTTCATCCTCTCCCCACCAACCTTTTTTACCGTTCCCTTTCCTTTGTTTTTTTTCCTTTTGTACTCTTGTCGTGTATGTTGACCTTTTTCCTCCCTTCCTGCTTCGTTACCACCTGTCCCTCGTTTTTTTTTCCTCCTTCGAGACAGAGAGAGGGAGAGCCAGCACGGTAAGGGTTTGTTTGAACCACGTTTTTTCCTAACGTGGTTTAAACCGTGCTTTCGTTTTTTAGTTACTTAATATATATATTTTTTTCTATTCTTTTTTTTTGGGATTATACAAATCTATTTGCTTTCACTTCGTTTCTCCTTTGACGATATGGCTAATAGGAGTAGCCAAAGGCCTGCCGATCGTGTTACCGATGAGGGTTTATCGCGTAAGCACGGGCTGTGCCTTGTCCCGCCGGAGGGAGTTGAAATGGATGACATTTTGCTCGCGATTGGGGATTTGATCGACGTGAGTAACATTCGTGCCGCGTCTCGTATGAATCACAAAATTGTGGTTTTTGTTTCGCAAATAAGTCTGGCCGATATTGTTGTGCAGAATGGTTTGACCTTGGGAAACGATCTGTTTGTTCCTGTGTCGTCGATGGACACGCCGGCAGTTAAAGTCATTCTGAGCAATGTTCCGCCTTTTCTAGGTAACGAGGAAATCCTACACAAGCTAGGTGAGTTTGGCACTGTCGTCTCTCGAATCATTAGGGTTCCTCTACGTACGAGAAACGGCAGGTTGAAGCACGTACAATCGTTTCGACGTTTTTGTTTTGTTGTTCTAAAAGACGCAGCGAAGCAGTTGAACACCTCCCACACCTTTAAAGTCGGCGAACATGAATATAGAATCTTCATGGCTACCGAGACCTTGATCTGCTACGGATGTGGAGCACACGGACACACTAAGCAGTATTGCCCAGACGCCAAAAAGACGTACGCTACAGCAGCTGGGTCGGCCCCCCCCTGTAACTGATGCAGTGCCCCCCGTTCATGAGCCTGGTGGAGTACAGACGTCCACACCAGAAGACCAGGGTGTGGAAAGTGGTGGCGGTGTTGCTGAGGTTAGTGCAGCAGGGGTGCACCCAGTCGATGTGGACAAGAGGCTGCAACCTCAAGAGAATATGGTCTTTGAGGAGGTATTGATGAAAGGCACCGAGGCTAAGAGGAACCTAAAACGTACCTTTTTGAGCGCCGAGGTGGAAGACAAAGGTAGAAAAGTGATACTCGTACAAACAAACAGTATCTCAGACTATCCTGATGATTCTCGGCAAGCTGGGCAGGGTGGTGACGAAACAGAGGAGAGTAGGACTTCACCCCTTGCTCTTGTTGAAGAAAATCAATGCAGCAGTATTGGTTGTGATGATGGCACCATTGTCCCTTGTGACAACGAGCAGTCCCAGGGCCTGAGTGACAACGGTTGTTGCTCACATCCGTTTGAAACGACCAAGGATGATGGTCCAAGCAGACCTATGATAGGCAGCAGTGGTGGCACAGATGTGCCCCTTGTGATGCAACAAGAAGACTGCAGTGGTGATGACACAGAAGGTGTGCCTGCTCCTGACACACAACAAAGGAGTTTCAACGTTGATGTGGTTAGGGAGCTGGATGAGGAAGCTCAAAGCCTTGTGTCTGTGAATGATCATCAGGGAGAAGAACAGATGGAAGCAACAAAGGAAAACGTCATCAGTTTCCTAAACGAGACGTTTAGGCAACGCTACGTTGTGATCAAAGACCATTTTCCCGATGTGAAAACTTTCATCAGGGCTGCAAGACCCCTCCTGCAAAGAAATGACCCAATGGAAATCTCGGAGGCCCAATTTCAGCGTCTTCGGAAAGCGGTCACAAAGGCGAATAAGGAATTGCAGGCGGAGGGTGAGTTAACTTTGTAAATGGCTTTGCGAAAGATATGTATCGCATCCCTGAATATCAATGGGGGTTGTACCCCCTTACGAAAAATTCAGACAATTCAGGCGATGGAGAGGGTGAAAGCCGACATCATCCTGATACAGGAGACTCATGCTACGAACACCCTGGTTGCTGAATGGGGAAAACTTTATCGAGGGCAGTGGTGGCTGAGTGGGTTTACCACACCCAAAGCTGGTGTTGCCATCGCCTTGAGTGATAGAATCCCTGCTCGGAAGATTGTCTTTAAGGAAATTTATAAGGGACATCTGATAGCGGTGGATTTCTATTGCAACACGCAAAGGATCATCATTGTGAACGTATATGCACCGAGTGAGCCCATGGAAAGAAGAGTGTTCTTTTCCACTCTGCATGACTTTGTAAAAGGACTGGATACAACCGCTTTCATCTGTGTTGCTGGTGATTTCAATTGCACTATCAATCCTTCCGTAGACAGGACCGGTCATGAACCCCATCCAGCTTCTATGAGGATTTTGGAGAACATCATCAAAAATCAGCATTTGAAAGATGTTTGGAGGTTGCAACACCCAACTTCACGGTGCTATACGTGGTGCAGATGCCATGATGGGAGGATATCAATGGCAAGGCTAGACAGATTCTACGTGAATAAGCCAATGCTAAATGTGATGGCCACAACCCAGATACTCCCAACTGGTTTCACAGACCATTACCTGGTTTCAATGGGTTTTAATTTGCCTCTGACCTCAGGGGGTAGTGCGTATTGGTCACTTAATACCCACCTGCTGAATGATATGAGATTCAAAGAGGCTTTTCGAGCCGTGTGGGAAAGAATTCGGTCCTCCAAATTTGAACATGCTAACCTTCGACTGTGGTGGGACCTCGCAAAGGGTCAGGTCAAATCGTTCTGTCAACAACGAAGGGTCTTTATGCCACTAAATTGAAAAATCTCTCGATTGATTCATTAAAGGCTGAAATTGCAGCCCTGGAGGAAAACATTAATACGGCTGGGAAAGACACTACAGGTGACCGGCTGCTATGGACTAAAAAGGCAATGTTGACTGAACTGGTACGGCAGCGAGCAATGGGCACCCTGGTACGCATGAGAATGAGTTATTTAACGTTGGATATGCCAAATAAGGCCTTGTTTGGTTTGGAGAACTCTGTTAAAAAATCACAACAGATTCATGGGCTACGTGCTGCTAATGGGTCAATAGTGACCTCCCAACAGGAGATTAAGTCTGTTTTGAAGGGTTTTTATACAAACTTGTACTCCCCCCAGAGCATAAGTAATGAGACCTTGCAGGAGCTGACTACCGGGCTTCCAAGACTTGAGGAAGACCAGCAACGCACATTGAACATGTCAGTTTCGGCTGCTGAACTTGAAACTGCTATGCGGAGCTTGAAGGATGGTAAAGCCTCTGGGATTGATGGTTTGCCCGGAGAGTTCTATAAGACTTTTTGGAAACTTGTGGGACCTGACCTGCTTGAGGTATTTGATGAATGCCTTCATGTTGGAGAGCTTCCCCTGTCCTGCAGAAGAGCAGTCATTTGCCTGTTGCCAAAGGCTGGGGACACTCAACTAGTCGAGAACTGGCGGCCTGTCTCATTGCTGTGTGCGGATTACAAGCTTTTGTCGAAGGCCTTAGCAAACCGTTTGGGAACTGTGATCAGCTCTATTGTGCACCCTGACCAGACCTACTGTGTACCAGGAAGGTCAATTTATGACAATATTTTTCTGATAAGGGATATTATTTCTTGTAATAAGTACTTGCGTGCCAGTTTTGGGTTGTTGTTTCTTGACCAAACAAAGGCTTTTGATCGTGTTGATCATACATATTTGTTTTCTGTTCTGGAGCGGATGGGTTTTGGCGAAACTTTCATTTCCTATGTCAAGCTGTTATACACTAACACCTTCTGCATGATGAAAGTAAACAACAGTTTATGTCCCCCTTTTCCTTTCCGTCGGGGTATCCGTCAAGGGTGTCCCCTTTCTGGACTTCTGTATATAATTGCCCTTGAACCACTCTTAGCATCCATCAGGCAGCGAATAACTCAGGATGTGGGAGCCGTTTTTGGTTCAAGATTTGTGGTCACAGCTTATGCTGATGATGTATGTGTTCTGATTAAGGGCCCAAGTAGTGTTGCTGCGGTGCAGCGTTGCTTTAAAGACTACTCTGCGGCCTCTTCCGCCGAAGTAAATTGGGGCAAGAGTGTAGCCTTATGGTGCGGTTCAGATAACCTTTCTTTAACACTGCCACCGTCACTCCCACATAATCTAGAGTGGAAAACAGATGGAGTCAAATATCTTGGTGTCTATCTTGGCAACCAGGAAGTAGAAACGAAGAACTGGGAAGGAATGATTGAACAAATTACACACCGGTTGAAACGATGGGAAGGACTGCTGCGTTCTCTTTCTTATAAAGGCCGCTCTCTTGTTATAAATAACTTGATAGCAGCAAGATTATGGCATAAACTAATTGCCTTGCAGCCACCCAAGGAGTTGATACCAGCCATCCAGCGGGTCTTGGTTAATTTCTTTTGGAATGGATACCACTG